>NC_136603.1:3526974-3581974 GCF_910589615.1 Taurulus bubalis | reverse complement strand
ACACCAACAACACCAACAACAACACCAACAACAACAACACCACCAACAACACCACCAACAACACCACCAACAACAACACCACCAACACCAACACCAACAACAACACCAACAACAACACCAACAACACCAACAACAACACCACCACCAACACAACAACAACACCAACACCAACAACAACACCAACAACAACACCAACACCACCAACACCACCAACAACACCACCAACAACACCACCAACAACAACAACAACACCAACAACAACACCAACACCACCAACACCACCAACAACACCAACAACACCACCACCAACACCACCACCAACAACACCAACAACAACAACACCACCACCAACACCACCACCAACACCAACAACAACACCAACAACACCACCACCAACACCACCACCAACAACAACAACAACACCAACAACACCACCACCAACACCACCACCAACACCAACAACAACACCACCAACACCACCAACAACACCACCAACACCACCAACACCACCAACACCAACAACACCACCAACAACAACAACACCAACACCAACAACACCAACAACACCAACAACAACACCAACAACAACACCACCAACAACACCACCAACACCACCAACACCAACAACACCACCAACAACAACAACACCAACACCAACAACACCAATACCACCAACACCAACACCACCAACAACAACACCAACAACACCACCAACACCACCAACACCAACAACACCAACACCAACCCACTGCTCCTCAGGCGCTGCGGTGGACAGCACGGTGTCCGAGCCGGAGCAGCCGGGCCGGCCGACCCCGACGCCGGCGCAGACGCTGCGGCTGCTGCACCTGTCGGGACAGGGAACACTGGTGCAGGAGAGTCTCTCCCAGTGAGTCACCACACCAGATCACCACCAGATCACCACCAGATCACCTGAGCGCTCTGATCTCTTTTCTTTGTTTATTTCCTCCAGGGACTACGTCGGCCCGACCCCAGACCCCTTCCCCCACACCCCTCTAATCATCCCCAGCTCTCCCACCGACCCAGAGGACGAACACGGTAAATGATTTCACCTCCTTTGAGTTGTTCAAATCGACGGAGCGGGTCGACGGTGAAAAGAACTTTAAAAAAAGTGTCTTGTGTATGTTGAAACTTTGTCTATGCTGCTATCTTGGCCAGGCTTCCCTTGGAAAAGAGATCATTGTATCTCAACGGGACCGACCTGGTAAAATAAAGGCTAATAAAAAAATAGAAGTTTCTCCTCCAGGGGCCGACGAGCCGATGGACACTTCGCTGCCCCCGGACGACGGAGCGGGAGGGAAGGAGGAGGAGCCGATGGACACGGAGGCCGGCGCTAAGCCCCGCCCATCCGCCTCCACGCCCGTCTCCCAGAATTCACCTGGTTTTGAGTTGGAGCGAACTCTCTCTTTGCCCTCCCAGCCAGAGTTCTCTCATGTATGTACTTCTCTTCTTAACCACTCAGTCTTTTCTTTCACTTGTTTATTTATTTATTTATGCAAACGACGGACATTTAAATGATGCTGATAATGTTGAGGAGTATTACAGCATATTATATATTATATAATATATGTAGTAGACGTCTTCAGATGAGATGTGATGTTCGACCAACGGGGTAAAAAAATGAAGATATTCTGTTAAATTTGATATAAAACATTTTCACAGTTGTCAGTTTTATTTGATAAATGAGGAATTATTTTTTTATCTTTACTTATCTCATTAATCAATCATTCAACATATACCGTACATAATTGTCGCCGGTTTTGATAATAAATTGATATTTTTTGTCATTCATGAAAGAAAAAACTAACTCCTGCACACTGTTTGCTTCACTTGAAGATATTTACTTATTTACTGTTTCGGTACATAGACCTTCATCCACTGTGGTATTCTTTTGATACGAAGGTTTTCTCTTTTTAAGTCATTCCTGAAGGAAAAGTGATGATTTTTCACTCAAAATGTGCGACATTTCTGCTTTTACAACAGTTTAAATTTAAATTTACTTGGAATTTACACTGTTGGTCGAACAAAACAAACTATTTAAAGACAATTTCCCAATTAGTATTGTAAAGAAAACTCAGCAAGTTAATCGATGAGGGCAATAATCCTTTGCTGCAGCACACATTCTTGATATTGTGTTTGTGTGTGTTTTTGTTTTTCTTCTTCTCAGGACGTGTTTGTCCCGACGCCGAGCCTGGAGGCGCCGCAGCGCTCCGACAGGAAGTCGGGCGAGACGCAGTCTCAGCGGCCGGAGTCGGCTTCCTTCCCGCTGCCGCTGCAGCTCACGTGCAGCAGTCCGGCCTCGGAGCACGAGGAGGAGGAGGAGGACAGCCAGGCCACGCAGATCGAGGAGCTGGGCGAGCCGCCCGGCGGCGACTCCGCGGCGTCACGCCAGAGGAGCGAGAGCAACGGCGTCCCTCCGGCGCCTCAAGCGGCCACCAGCTCCAAAGCTTCCGCTTCCGAATCGCCGAAGAACGACTCGTCGGAAGCGGCGGGAAAACCCGAAGCGCCCAAAAAGACTTCTGTGAATGTAGAACTGGTGGCCGGCGAAGACGCAGTGTCCTGCTCGCAGGCAAAGCTGGATTCCTCCGGTCTGAGCGTGAACAGCTGCGTGCAGGAGACTCCCCCCGCGGACGCCGCGCCCGAGAGCTCGCAGTCGTCTGCGGCGGAGGGTTCCGGAGACTCGGGGAAGGAAGCAGGAAGTGCAGAGAGTCCGTCTGTAAAAACGCCGCCGCAGAAGCGCGGAGCGGCTGGTGACAGTCAGGCGGCGAAGGAGGAGGAGGAGGAGGAGGAGGAGGGTTCGGGAATGGCTCTGGTTCTCTCCCACAGCGAGCTGTTGTCCCCCGAGCCCATGGAGGAAGAGGAGGATGAGGAGGAGGAGAGTGAAGGCCGAGGAGACGACAGCGTCATCGTGATCCCAGACAGCGAGAGAGACTCCCCGGCTCAGGGAGACGTGAGCGGCAGCTCCCGGGCGATCGGAGGCGACGCGCCCGTCTCCACGAACGGCCACGAGCCGCGGGCTCAGGCCAAGAAGCTCCACGCGGCCCCTGATAGGCTCTCCCAGCCTGAGAGGGCGGGGCCTGAGCCGGAGGGGCCGAAAGACAAGAGCCTGAGTGACAGCTCGGGAGGTAAGCGGGTACACTGCATGTCAGCAAAGAGGGAAATCCACAAGTTTAGTGAAACTCTAAATGTGTTTTTACGGGAATGTGGATCTCTCAGATCAGTTTGAGGTTCTGGTCTCGATCCACTTTGGTTTTGGCATTACTGATTCCTGTATTGAACTATTATTTATTTTTTTACGACAGAGATTTCTTTCCACTTCACGCTTCCTAAAGAGGGGGAGCTGATTGGTCCTGCTGTCGGAGCCACGCCCCCTTTAATCAGCCAGCTGAAGCAGACGCTGAGACACAGCACCCCCATTGGTGGGTTCAACAACAACAACAACAACAACAACTTGCATTATAGCTGGTGCCGAGCTGCTTCTTCATGCAGGGTTCTTACGCTCATGGAAAACCTGGAAAAATCATGACATTTAAAAATGGTTGGCCTGGAAAAGTCCTTGAAAAAAAAAAAAAAATCCCATGTAAAAAAAGTCATGTAAATGTGTGATATTCATGTGTTCATGACGTTCATTTACGCTGGGTTTGAAATAATGAATATGCTTTTAATAGAAAGACTCAAAATATAAGCAGGCATACATACAGGCATCTATATAAATGTTTATTCTTTTAATCAAACTATTGTCTCATTCATTTGTGTCATTTAAGGTTTACTGTATGCTTTGTATTCTCATTGTTAGTTTAAATACTACATTTTCTCACTTTTTACTGTTTACACCCAGATTTCACTAAACGTTTGTCATGGAAATCTGGTTTAAAGTCATGGAAAAGTCCTGGAACATTGGTCAGAATGTGTGTGAACCCTGGTCAATGTTGTTGTTTTCCTCCTTTCTGCAGAGATGTCCTCCCTCTCTGAGAAGTCGGGCGTGGCGGGCGACGGGTCCATGGCGGCCAGCGACGTCGTGTCGGGGGAGAGCGGGGACGACGCGGCGGACGGGAAGCTGAGCCTGAGGATGAAGCTGGTGACGCCGGTGGAGGAGGGCAGCTCGGAGCGCTTCAGCCTGCAGAGTGAGCGCCGCGCCCTCCACCCGGCTGCTCTCGGCGGTGAAAACGCTCATTAATACATTTTCACATTTTCTACCCCCACAGAGCCGGCGCTATCGGGGGAGGAAGGATCTGTCGCCAAGGTTACCACTGTTGCCAAGGCCGTAACCAGGTAACCGGGCACATTACCTACATTCTTTCACGAGTGTGCAGACGCCTTTCATTCAGAGAAGCAGCTGAAGGACACGCTTTGTATTGAGAATATGCAAAAGTCTTGTAGGATGGATTATGATATTGATTTATATACATTTATTTATATTTATGTATATATATATATATATATATATATATATATATATATATATATATTTTGTATTTTTTATTTATTTAATATATATATATAGATTTTTTTTTATATTTATAGATATTTCTAATTTATTTAATATATTTTATATGTAGATTCAATATATACATATATATATTTAATATGTATATTTTTAAATGTATTTAATATATACATATTTAATGAATGAATGAATATATACTTTATTAATCCCCAAGGGGAATTTTTTTTGTCGTTATCAGTAGCGCCTTACCATTGAAGATACAAACACACAAGATAAAAGATCAAATATATAAAGAAAGAAGCAACAGGGATGAAAGAAATATTATATATAAAATATATTTTTTATATTCATATATATTTTTAATTTATTTAATATATATATATATATATTTAATATATGTATTTTTTTTTTATTTATTTAATATAGATATGTTCTTATATATGTATTTATAAAAAAATCTTTTTATTTAATTTATTTAATAAATAATATATATTATGGATAATAATGTACGGTCTAACTGATGAAAAGAGCACCTGTTCTAGTGGTGAGACTGTCTTTCATCCGTTCGCGCTCACGTTATATATATTTGGGTGTATTTTAACGGATCTGTTTCAGTTCCAATTTTTTTTAGGGCTATATCACATCGTCATATATTTTATGATGCGATCGCCATAAAAACAAACATTTTGTTGTGGTTATTTAAATGTAGTTCATAGTGCTGTTAGATTGTTGCGTTCCTCCATTTTTTTTCAATGCATTTTGACTTTTGGACACAGTTGTATTGGAGTTGGAATCAGTCTTTCATTAATTCTACAAATAGTGAATGGATTAGTCGTTGCAGACTAACACGTTTGATTTCCCAGCAGCCCGTCTGTGTTCAGTCGCGTCAGGCAGGCGCACAGACAGCAGGAAGCCAGGGAGGACCTCCAGGCTGGAGGCAAAGCCACACCTGTCAGGTAAGTACTCTCACCTTTACGGCACGGGAGTGCAGCTCCTCGTGTGAACACTGAAGCAACGCAATCTCACTCTTCAACTGCAGGGACCACAATGCACCTGCAGAAAGACGGGTTTGAAATGTGCTTCTGGAGAAGCACAGAGCTCTCATTCAGCTCCTTTGAAGTTCAGTCCTGCGAGACCGGACTCGGGGTATAATAGACAGGAAGGCCCAGAACAGTGTTGTCCCACTTGTGTCTCCTTTGGAAGGAGTTCTGACTTTGGAGCTGAAAGATTTCTCCAAGAAGAGCTGATTTAATTTGTGTGGAATTAAAACATTTCTCTGCTGCGGGAGCTTCACGTGTCGGTGTGAATAGTTTTCCCCTGTTGAAATGTATTTTAGTAGACAGAAATAGGTCGTGTGTGTGTGTGTGTGTGTGTGTGTGTGTGTGTGTGTGTGTGTGTGTGTGTGTGTGTGTGTGTGTGTGTGTGTGTGTGAGACCTACTTTGGGAGTCTGGAGGTGAGATGGATGGTATCTTCTACGTATTCTCTCCGGCAGGAAGCTGTAGTCTGTGGACAGAGAGACGCTGCTTTTACTAAATGAATTCCGTTTACAGAGCTGTGGGCTGTTTGGATGAGAGAATAACAAGATTTATTTAGGATGTATATAGTTGTTTAATAATAAGCTCTGACCGGACGATGGTGCCGGAGGGAAGAGCTTATTATTCTGTTATTGTGTTTTTCGTAGTTTGGCAGATATCAAAAGAAGAAGGTGGTCTTTCGAGTGAAAGTGTCTTTATTGGTTTTTCTATTACACAGAAAAGCTCATTTTGCAGCTGGTGATGCTGCATGTGTGGGTTTTGGGAAGCAAATCATTTGCATATATTTTGGTAACAGCCAGCGATGAGGGCAGAGTTTTATTAAACAGGATAAAAAAAGCATACTTTTTTTTTTTGGGAGGGTTGATTTTTCTTTAATATCCGCTTGTAAAAAATAAATTAAAAAACCCTCACAAGCCGCTGCTTACTTCCTGAACCACGGTACAGAAGTGGAGGAATATATTTAATTATGTTTATATTATAATGTTCTTCTTATGTGACCTGGCTTTAAAATGTTGACATTTTTAGATTTCCCCCCAGAATACAACCCCACCCTAACTATGTATTACATGTTAATGTTTGCCTACGATGTTCCTGATGTTGCGTCACATTGTAACATTTGTTGTGTTTTTTTAATCTTTTCTTCGACAGAGGGCAGCTGCCCGCCTCCCCGGCGTCCTCTCTGGGATGCAACAGCCTCCCGAACAGCCAATCGCAGCCCTCGCAACAGGAAGCCACCCGTCAGGCTCCTGCGGGCCCCGCCGAGGCCCCCGAGGACAGGCGAGCCCCGCCTCCAGCTCCAGAACCGCCCGCCCCGAACCGGACGGAGGCCCGACACAGAGACGGCGCCGTCACCTCCAGTCCGTCCAACAAGGTGAGTCACTTCCTGTCCACGGCTTCTATTCACAGTACAAAGGGTTAATAACGATAATCCATGTTTCTGGTTACTGAACATGTTTATTATATAATGCTCTACGCCTTTTACAGCTAACGCTTACATTCTATAAAGGTTAAGTTCTAATTTGAATGAATTGTATATTGAGCCTGATAAAGATTCTCAAACCAATGATTTTAGTTGTTTTATGAGCCACTAGACTCCGTTGACAAAAAAAGAAAAAAAAAGCAATTTCACCCAACAAAACGTTGACGGTCAAACCGCCGCCTAAAAGGGTTAGTTTGAATTCACCAAAGTCTCCATCTACTGTAGTAAAACTCTGACTTTGGAGAAGAACCGCACGCACAACCCCACTTCAATGCACCGCACGCACGACCCCACTTCAATGCACCGCACGCAAGACTCCACTTCAATGCACCCCACGCACAACCCCACTTCAATGCACCGCACGCACAACCCCACTTCAATGCACCGCACGCACAACCCCACTTCAATGCACCGCACGCACAACCCCACTTCAATGCACCGCACTCACAACCCTACTTCAATGCACCAGACCTAACCCTCTGTCCTGTGTGTCTCAGATCCGGCAGCGAACCGTCTCCCAGCAGACCAGCTTCGATGCTCCGGGTCTGCGCTCCCCAGCTGGCAGGGTAGGGACATTCTGCTCGTGTGTGTGTGTGTGTGTGTGTGTGTGTGTGTGTGTGTGTGTGTGTGTGTGTGTGTGTGTGTGTACGTGTACGTGTGTGTGTACGTGTGTGTCCCCCATTGAATTGTATTTTTTGTTGTCCTAAAGGGAGAGCCAGAGTCTCCGTATAGAAGAACCCCCGCCCACCGCAGACACGTGCGCACCATCCAGGAAGTGCGCACCACCGTCACGCGGATCATCACGGACGTCTATTATGAGGACGGCAAAGAGGTGGAGCGCAAAGTCACGGAGGTAAACGACACACCGCTGTGGAGGAAACCTTCAGAGACCTTTTGGTTCCTAAAGGGGTCGTTCAGCTTCATAGTGAGTTTCAGCTCATTGTTTAGACGTCCGGCCCAGAAAACGTAGGATCCAGGTTGAAAAATACCCAAGTTAAAAATGAGTATGAGGGATTACAGAATGTAAGAAAGTTTACAGGAAATTGAGACTTAAACTCATGTTTACAATGTTTACTGAGGAAATACATCAAGAGAAGTAGAGTCATTTATATAGACTTCTATACAACCAGAGGAGTCTCCCCCTGGTGGTCAGGAGAGAGAATGCAGCTTTAACACATGAAGCATAGACTTCTATACAACCAGAGGAGTCACTCCCTGGTGGTCAGGAGAGAGAATGCAGCTTTAACACGTGAAGCATAGACTTCTATACAACCAGAGGAGTCGCCCCCTGGTGGTCAGTAGAGAGAATGCAGCTTTAACACATGAAGCCTATACTTCTATACAACCATAGGAGTCACCCCCTGGTGGTCAGTAGAGCGAATGCAGCTTTAGCACATGAAGCCTTTACTTCTACACAACCAGAGGAGTCGCCCCCTGGTGGTCAGGAGAGAGAATACAGCTTTAACACATGAAGCATAGACTTCTATACAACCAGAGGAGTCGCCCCCTGGTGGTCAGAAGAGAGAATACAGCTTTAACACATGAAGCATAGACTTCTATACAACCAGAGGAGTCGCCCCCTGGTGGTCAGTAGAGAGAATGCAGCTTTAACACATGAAGCCTATACTTCTATACAACCAGAGGAGTCGCCCCCTGGTGGTCAGTAGAGTGAATGCAGCTTTAACACATGAAGCCTATACTTCTATACAACCAGAGTAGTCGCCCCCTGGTGGTCAGTAGAGAGAATGCAGCTTTAACACATGAAGCCTATACTTCTATACAACCAGAGGAGTCGCCCCCTGGTGGTCAGGAGAGAGAATGCAGCTTTAACACATGAAGCATAGACTTCTATACAACCAAAGGAGTCGCCCCCTGGTGGTCAGTAGAGAGAGTGCAGGTTTAAGACATGAAGCATTGGCTTCACTTTTCAGAAGCGGAGGTTTCCTCCTTGTTCCACCCCATTTCTTTTCATATTAGAACCACCTTCTCACCATAACCCAGTATAATTTTACGGCTCACAAACCTCAAAAGCCAGAAAGTAAAATCAACATTTCAGTCCTTTATTGTTAAATTAATGGGCGGTGTAATATGCACCTTTACTAGCAATTTGGAAATATATTGAACACTCATCACTTCTTGACTTGAGCTGTTTTTTTGTGTTACCAGGAGAGCGAGGAGCCCGTGGTGGACTGCCAGGTGTTGGACGGCGACATCTCTCCGTGCCGCACGGGCAACAGCTCCGTGACCTCCGGTGACCTGGCGGACATCAGCTCTCTGTCGTCCAAGGCCTCCAGCATGCAGCACAGCTCCGGGGGAACCAGCAGCAGCGGCTTCACGCGGCCGGAGTTCATCATGCCGCCCATCCGAGGGGCCTTCAGGTACCACCCCCACCTCCCACACCCTTCCTCCCGTCTATACCAGCTGCATGCCGATTTCCTGTGTCACTCCTTCATCTTCTTTGCCTTTCTAACACCCTAATTTCTCAGTGATTCACTGATCCCGGCCTGCTTCGGGGTACAAGTTGCTCGCGGGCACAAATCTGGGGGGCGCAAAGAAAAGACGCTCAATGCCGGCGGGGGTGTTTCTGGTTTTTGTAGCGCGGCCCCCAGATCGGTGCCCCGTGCAACCTGACCGGATTCCATTCGTCCCCTCTGTGTGTCTGCAGTCCCAGGAGGGGAGGCGGGCAGCAACAGAGGGGTCACAGGGGTCACAGGGCAGGGTCAGTGGTCACGGTGGACAGAGGCTTCGGCACCCTGGGGTCCCGGGCCTTCGCCCCGCTGACCCCCAGAGGAAGGGCGAGAAGGGGGCGACCCCGGTCCCGCTCCTCGATGTCCAGGTGAGTCCTCGCTGAGGCTCGCCCTGCACTTTAAGCCACCGCTGATGAGGCAGGAAGCCTCTCCAATAACACTTTACTTTTCCTCTTTTCACTAATCTTCTCACGCTGAGCTGCAGCTATCGATTGATTTCTGTCATGAATCATTTGTTGATTACTTGTTTATTTCTTGGAAAATGTCGTAAACTCGTGAAAACCATCACAAACACAACGTCAGATTAGTTTTGTCTGACCAAAAGTTCTAAAACCCAAAGATATTACATTTAAAATGACATGTGCCTGAATCCTCGTCACTTATTCAGATTGTGGATCATTTATTTTTGTCAATCCACCAATTTAAGTCAAATATTTTTTTGTTATAAGAAAGAAAAGAGTTATTTAATTTACGTTGTTTAGTTAAAGAATGTTTATTGAATGAATTAGAAGAGTGACAGACGGGTAGACTGAGTGGATCACTTAACCATTGTGCATCCCTTTTTAAAAGGTTTCTCTAAATTAAAGCCTGATTATAGTAGAATGCATCATGTCTGCTGCTATTGTAACGCTCTGAATGGCCTGAAATAACCTTTAAGTGTCTGTACAGTTTATTATAGACTTATTATAGTTCACACCCATGCCAAAAGTTCTGCCATGTCTGAACCCTAAACCCCGCAGATGGGATGGAAACTCCAGAAAGTTTAAAAACAATAATTTTTGTCCGATTTTCAATCTTTCCGACGGTCCTTGAACACATCATGTGTGAGGAACGCTTCAGAAGTGACCAAAACTAAGCTTAAAATTGTGGTTATCTTTTCTAGCCCGACTAAAACGTTTGTTTTAACCAGATTCTATAACAAACGTTATATTGCATGTGATGGGAGCCAAAAAACACCTCAAACGAGGTTAAAACCGCTAAAATGATCTAAAGATTCAAAAGCCAAGAGATTGATGAATGTCAATCAATTATGGAGCAAAGGTCGGCATGCCAGCCCCATTCCAGTGAAGATAAATATATAACTTTATCTTAAAATAAGCTATAAATAGACGTCCTGCATCAGGAGCCCTTGAAGTCTCCGTGTTTCTGACCCGTCTCTCTGCTTCGCCTCTAAAGAGGCGGCGGCGGATCCCTGCGGCGGCTCGGTGCACAGGGCCCGCCGCTCTCCTCCTCCGAGGACGAGCACTTCACCCGCATGCTCCCCCCGCGGCTCCCCGCCAGCCCCGCGGACGGAGAGCCGCCCGGCCACTCCGACTCCCTGCGGTCGTCGCCGGAGGATGCCAACTCGGCCGGGAGCAGCTTCGTGGGCCTGCGGGTGGTCGCCAAGTGGACGTCCAACGGGTACTTCTACTCGGGCCGCATCATCAAGGACGCCGGCGAGGGCCGGTTCCGCCTGCGGTTCGACGACGGCTACGAGTGCGAGGTGGCGGCGAGGGACATCCTGCTGTGTGACCCCATCCCCATGGAGACGGAGGTCACCGCCCTGCTGGAGGACGAGTACTTCAGCATAGGTGAGGGAGGGGCTCTGATGTGATGACCTCTGACCTGTATAGGTGAGGGAGGGAGTCTAAAGACATGTATAGGTGAGGGAGGGACTCTAAAGACCTTTATAGGTAAGAGAGGGACTCTAAAGACCTTTATAGGTGAGGGAGGGACTCTAAAGACCTTTATAGGTAAGAGAGGGACTCTAAAGACCTTTATAGGTGAGGGAGGGACTCTAAAGACCTTTATAGGTAAGAGAGGGACTCTAAAGACCTTTATAGGTAAGAGAGGGACTCTAAAGACCTTTATAGGTGAGGGAGGGACTCTAAAGACCTTTATAGGTAAGAGAGGGACTCTAAAGACCTTTAGAGGTGAGGGAGGGACTCTAAAGACCTTTAAAGGTAAGAGAGGGACTCTAAAGACCTTTATAGGTGAGGGAGGGACTCTAAAGACCTTTATAGGTAAGAGAGGAAGTCTAAAGACCTTTATAGGTGAAGGAGGGACTCTAAAGACCTTTATAGGTGAAGGAGGGACTCTAAAGACCTTTATAGGTAAGAGAGGGACTCTAAAGACCTTTATAGGTGAAGGAGGGACTCTAAAGACATTTATAGGTAAGAGAGGGACTCTAAAGACCTTTATTGGTGAAGGAGGGACTCTAAAGACCTTTATAGGTGAGGGAGGGACTCTAAAGACCTTTATAGGTAAGAGAGGGACTCTAAAGACCTTTATAGGTAAGAGAGGGACTCTAAAGACCTTTATAGGTAAGAGAGGGACTCTAAAGACCTTTATAGGTAAGAGAGGGACTCTAAAGACCTTTATAGGTAAGATAGGGACTCTAAAGACCTTTATAGGTAAGAGAGGGACTCTAAAGACCTTTTTAGGTGAGGGAGGGACTCTAAAGACCTTTATAGGTAAGAGAGGGACTCTAAAGACCTTTTTAGGTGAGGGAGGGACTCTAAAGACCTTTATAGGTAAGAGAGGGACTCTAAAGACCTTTATAGGTGAGGGAGGGACTCTAAAGACCTTTATAGGTAAGAGAGGGACTCTAAAGACCTTTATTGGTGAAGGAGGGACTCTAAAGACCTTTATAGGTAAGAGAGGGACTCTAAAGACCTTTATAGGTGAAGGAGGGACTCTAAAGACCTTTATAGGTAAGAGAGGGACTCTAAAGACCTTTATAGGTGAAGGAGGGACTCTAAAGACCTTTATAGGTAAGAGAGGGACTCTAAAGACCTTTATAGGTGAAGGAGGGACTCTAAAGACCTTTATTGGTGAAGGAGGGACTCTAAAGACCTTTATAGGTGAAGGAGGGACTCTAAAGACCTTTATAGGTAAGAGAGGGACTCTAAAGACCTTTATAGGTGAAGGAGGGACTCTAAAGACCTTTATAGGTAAGAGAGGGACTCTAAAGACCTTTATAGGTGAAGGAGGGACTCTAAAGACCTTTATAGGTGAAGGAGGGACTCTAAAGACCTTTATAGGTAAGAGAGGGACTCAAAGACCTTTATTGGTGAGGGAGGAAGTCTAAAGACCTTTATAGGTGAAGGAGGGACTCTAAAGACCTTTATAGGTGAAGGAGAGACTCTAAAGACCTTTATTGGTGAAGGAGGGACTCTAAAGACCTTTATAGGTGAAGGAGGGACTCTAAAGACCTTTATAGGTGAAGGAGGGACTCTAAAGACCTTTATAGGTAAGAGAGGGACTCTAAAGACCTTTATAGGTGAAGGAGGGACTCTAAAGACCTTTATAGGTGAAGGAGGGACTCTAAAGACCTTTATTGGTGAAGGAGGGACTCTAAAGACCTTTATAGGTGAAGGAGGGACTCTAAAGACCTTTATAGGTAAGAGAGGGACTCTAAAGACCTTTATAGGTGAGAGGGGCTCTAAAGACCTTTATAGGTGAGAGGGGCTCTAAAGACCTTTATTGGTGAGGGAGGGACTCTAAAGACCTTTTTTAATTCATTGGATCTGTCTGTCTGCAGGTGTGGTGAGGGGCCATAAAACCGAGGACCAGGACCTGTTCTACAGCGTGGAGAAGGAGGGCCAGAAGCAGTGGTACAACAGGACGGCCATCATCTTGTCTGTGGAGCAGGGCAACAAGCTGAGGGAGCAGCACAGCCTCGGGCCCTACGAGCCCTCCACCCCGCTGCCCAAGGCCTCCGACATCAGCCTCGGTAAGACTTACTTTTAGCAAGCACGACAAGTTTGAAGCAGATTGGAGGAAGTCCAGTGGAGTTAAAAGAGCTTTTTAATGAGGAAACATGTAACATGTGTAGGGGGTTGCATGAGTGTTTGAGCATCCCAAGCCACTAAACAAGGAGTAATACATCATCGTATAAAGCATGTCATTTTATTTTGCCAGTAGGTGGCGCTTGACAATGTGACAATTTCTCCATGTAAATGTGCTCATGCCATGAGAAGTTTTGGGCGGATTGCGTGATGCACCTTGGAGTTACAACAACTTTCTCTAACAGAGCGAACGGCACAATGGGTGTGTCTTCGGGTCCACGCCACGTCAAGGCCGTTGGACGAAAACTCACAAATAGCACAACTTAAGATCATAAGGGTCTTGAAATCATCCTTGAATTGAAGTCGATCGCATAAATATTCTAGGATGAGTTCGTAAAAGTACAAACGCTGAAAACGGTGAAAAATGTCAAAAATGGCCAAAAAAGCCCAAATTGGCCGAATTACTATGACGCCCCCTAGTGTTTAAATCGCATGAAATGTGTTGTGCATGTTAGGGCATGCAATGTGCACATATTCTAAAAATTTGGAGTCATTAGTCCAAATAGTTTTAATGTTATGAGTATTGAAAAACAAGACACGCCCCTAAGAAGTTAATTGGTCGTTATCTCTTCAACACAATAAAATATCAAAAAGCTTTTAATCCAGTTTTGATGATACAGCTCCAATCATGACGCACAGCAAGTTTGGTATGAATCAGAGCAAACGTGTAGGAGAAACTAACAATAATGTGTTTTTCACAAAATTCAAAATGGCGGAGAATCTAAGTAGGCGGAGTTTAGGGGTGTGAGATGCTTTTTTGTAGTAGCAGTAATACTACTAGTAGTATTAGCAGTACTCGTAGTAGCAGCAGTACTACTAGTACTATAAAGGATATTTCAGTAACTTGGAGAAGCTCAAGCTGCTGGTGTGCGTTAAACTTCCGGACCTTTCTTTAATCAGCGGTGTTCTCTCCGTAGATAACCTGGTGGAGGGGAAGAGGAGGCGCAGAGGAGCCCTGGAGGGTCCGACCACGCCGGACCGCAGCCCTCGAACCCCCGGCCCCTCCGGCAAGAGGAAGCTGATGGCCTCCGAGGACACCAGGACGCCGGCCAAGAGGGGACGCCGGGGCTCGGGCGCCCGAGCCGGTACGGAGACGCGCTCGCCGAAACCGTGACCGCCTCCGAACAAAAGGGGGGAGAGGGGGGGGGGGCATTTTTATTGTTTTTATTATTTCAGGGTTGTAAACTGTTCTGTCCCCTGTTTTTTAACTTAAGGAATTCAGAGTTTTATCTTTTTTATTTTCTATTTTAATTGGTGTTTTTAAGCTTTACATTACTCATGGATTTCAAACCTAATGTATTATTCTCGTCTACGGTTTTTATCAGTGGTATTAAGTCTGTGTCGCTCTGTGCTTTGCAAGGCTTAGTGGCACTTTTTTCAATGTTTTTTAGAAGAGTTATTCTAGAATAAATGAATTTGTTTGAACTTGTTGCTGACATTGTGCTCTGAGCAATGTGACGTTGTTAAATCTTGTCTTCTGTCTTCGTCCACGCGAGTCCTCCTGGTCAGTAGCGTGGTCTGTGGTCTGTGCACTGAGCTCAGTTAGCTAAGTAGCTAAGTCGTGTGCGTCTCCTGCCGCCGGCCGCCGCCGCCGCCGCCGAGGCCGACTGGGTAATTAACGACGTGCACCACTGTTCCCATGGTGTCGGTCCACGGTGGTGGGAGGATTACAGGTGTCTGTTTGTGCAAAGTCACGGGTGTTTTTGCTTTGAGAATTTTTTTTTTATAATGTCAGTTGGTTCAGCCAAATTTACAGAAAATAAATCTGACTTTATGTCGCAATGCAGACAGTATTTCTTATATTAGTTTTTTTTTTTGGTCTTAATGACAGACGTTCAAATAACATTTTATTCTCATGCATTTTATTTTTTTTACACCGAATAGTCTTGATTCTTCTCTACACATTTACTATATATACTTTTTTTAAATGTATTTATTTATATATATTCTTTTTTTTAAATTTATTTATTTATAAATATTTCTCTATATGTATTGATTTACCTCAGAAATTTAAATTGATAAAATTTAAGTAAATTGTACCTGTATCTCTACTACTATAGAGTACACGTTTACTTTCCAGTCTGCAAGTAAAATAATATTTTCAAAGAAAGAACCGAGTGGTTTCTCCAGTCTTCCCCAGAGTTAATTAAATATGTTCAGCCCTAATGTGGAAGGAAAAGTCATCTTCTCCATCGTGTATATGATATATAATATATATTAATTAATACATCAACCAAGTCCTCACTCAACGTTTAGGAACTCTGTCTTTAGCCTTAAAAGCTTTTTATTTATTTTTACTTCTAAAGAAAGTACATTTTTTCCATCCAAATAACGTAAACATGAACTATGTCAGATCTCTAAAACATCAGCAGATGATGATAAAATATATTTTGTTGTAATTTGGATGAACTGACTCTTTTTTTTTTAAAGTCGCCTACCTCGTTTTTGCTTCTTGTTCTTCTTCTTGTTCCTCCTCCTCTTCACCGCTGTCCGTCTGTGTCCAGCAGCCCAGCGGGTCGGCCAGTGCAACACCTCCGGCAGCGGCACGGATCTCCCCGGCGGGTCCGGCGCCGTGGCGCAGACTCACGGGCCGCTGCCCCAGAACACCACGCTCTTCATGGGCTTCGCCTTCATGCTGACGGCCTCGTCCGAGATCGACCGGCTGACCAACCGGAACGGCAGCGACGACGAGGACGGCGAGGACGGTGAGGGCGGAGTCAGCCGGAGCGTCGCTTTGACCGGAGGATCAATAATTCTATTTTTTTTTTTTTTTTTACATTTTATTTCCCAGATTACGTGCAGACCGGTCCGTATAACAAAGTGTACACAGAGTCCCAGCTGCAGGCCGGTGGAGGATTCGTCCTGAAAGACTTCAACGAAGAACAAGTGAGTGATCGCTTCAGTGTCACTTCTTGAGAATCAAAGTCTTAGTAGTAGTAGTATTAGTAGTACTAGGAGTATTTCCTCCCGTCTTCAGGAGCCATGAATCATTGTTGTGCTACTTGGAATAAACTTTAATCAACCTACCTGCAGTTTAGTGTCAGATGTTAACCTTTGGAACTTTTTATTGTCACGATAATTCAGTTCTCGCTGAATAAAGTTGAATATTTATTGATTTATGTTCCGTCACATTTTTATGCACTTAAAAGGAAAAAAAACACGCCACCTTTTCTGTGGAAGTTTAATCCGTATTGATGGTAAATGTAGTCGACTGACGTAATAAACTCTATTTACCCAGAATGCTGAGTGCACCTGGAGTTGTGCCCGCCGTGCCTACATGTACCAGAATGCATTGCTCTAAAGCATTTTTTCATCTGTGTACTCTGGCTCCAATAAATATATAAAATACAGCCAAAACACTGTCCTCCATGAAACTATGGAGAAGGGGAACAAGGAAGCTCTGTCCACAGGCCACGCCCCCTGAGGGTAGAACTACAAGCTGAAACAGCCTGTAGTTCTTCCTCGCCTCCGACTATACGTCATCAACGCCGATTAAAGCTGTTCCACTCCGTCTCCCTCCGCCTGCAGTGTAAGGCCGCCTACCAGAGTCTGCTCATCGCGGACCAGCACTGCCGCACCAGGAAGTACCTGCTGTGTCTGGCCAGCGGCGTGCCGAGCGTGTCGCACATCTGGGTGAGAGACTGCTGCAAAGAGAACAAGCTGCTCAACTACCGGAACTACCTGCTGCCCGCCGGCGTGGGGCCGGACGAGGCCATCGTGGAATGGTGAGCCAGATCATTCTTATTGCTTTTCATTCTTTGGGTTTCACGGAGAGTTTCTGTTTTTTAAGTGTATGCCATGCAACACTATTACGTGTTCTTAAGAAACTATACTGCTTTTGTTTGTGGTATATTATAATGACATCACATACTATGTTTTTCTTTTCTTTGTGTGTGTGTGTATATATATATATATATATATATATATATATATATATATATATATATATATATATATATATATATATATATATCTCTTTTTAAAATCTTTTTTACAGATACAAAATAAAATATATATTTTTTTAATATAATAATCTAAGATAGATAGACATGTATAAAAAAAGATGTATACTTTTTTTTAAATGTATATAGAAAAATATATTTGTTTAATACGTTATATATAGATTTTTTTACATTTTAATATTAATATATTATATATTAATATATATTTTAATATAATATTTTTTAATATTTAATTTTTAATTTTTTTTAATATATATATATATTTACGTCTAAGATATACATATTTAAAAAAAAGTATACATCTTTTTTTATACATTATATATAGAAAAAATATATTTTTATATATCTACATCCAAGATGGATAGACATGTATAAAAACAGTATACTTTTTTTTTAAATGTATATAGAATTTTTTTTTTTATACTTATATATAGATTTATTTTTTAAATATATTTACATCTAAGATGGACATATTCAAAAAAAAGTATACATCCTTTTTTTTAGATGTATATAATGTATACAAACATTTTATTATAATTCATTTTATATATATATATTTTTATAAATTGTATATAGAAATTATTTTGTATATTATATAAAATAATAAAAGTGTGTGTGTATATATATATATATATATATTTTTTTTGTTATACTATACAATTACTTTTTGAACACACTGTTGTATGCAGCCGCTCATTCAACAGCAGCCGGTTATTTCAACATTCTCTCCCCGCTCAGGCATGCGCGCTGCAGCCCGTTCAAGGCTCTGCGGGTCCTGCTGGTGTTCGAGAAGCCCGTGGACCTGTGGGCCCAGCTGATCACGATGGGCGGCGGCTCTTCGGTCCAACAGTTCCCGGCAGACAAAGACGCCTCAGGTACAGAACGCCGCCGTGTGACGTCACGCCGGCGTGCGGGAAGCCCGTTGCTCACGGCCTGTTGCTCCTCCCCCTCTGCAGACGTTCCCGCCGGCAAGTACGACGTGGTGGTGACGGACCGCGCCTGCCCGGCGTCGGTGGAGAAAGCCGTGACGTCACAGGAAGTCCCGCTGGTGTCTCCCGAGTGGCTCATCCAGAGCGTCATCAGCGGCGAGCGCCTGGGTTTCCACGGCAAGCCGGAGTACCGCCACGACTCCTCCTCCTCCTCCTCCTCTTCCTCATAATCCGAGCCCACGTGTGCAAAAAGATGCCTTGGACCACGTTAAATGTTCCGCGTTAGTTCCGTTGCATGCCTCCGCTGTATATATATCTTTATCCAGTCTGTTTTTAATGGGATAATAAATTGTGACTCGTTTCATTTTAACCGATTTCAGTTTATTTTCTCCACACAACATTGGTGTCATATTTAAATATTTACAGTTTGTACAAGTGTACGGTGTTGAGCTCAGGTTTCTTCTGTTATCAGTGGAAGTAAACGGGTTTGTTTGTAAGGATCGCTATACAGAAGGTTAAAACCACCTTAAAGGAACAGTTCAACAGTTTGGGAACATTCACTTTCTTTGGAGAGAATTAGATGAGAAGTTCAACAGCACTCCTGGTTGTTGGCTAAATATGACGCAACATGAACCTGTTAGCTTAGCATAGGGAATGTAAACAGCTAGCTAAGCTGAAAGCTGCTTGACCTTTGACCTCTGCAGCCTCATAATAATCATTACTCTCGGTAAGAAAACACATCTAAAAATGTTGACTTATTATTTAAATAAAACATCTAAACCAGGGTCGAGCTTTGTTTTAAATTACATTTCTTTTCACCAAAGAAGTCGGTCCACTGATATTTTTCCCAATGAGGCCGTTGTTTCTGGAAATACAAAATGTCCTTGTTCCCAGTTGTATGGAGGTGGCGGCAGAATGACTGGATAACATTTTAACAGCATCTCTTCTGGTTCTTCTTAAACACTGAAAAGAAGACATTGGATTCATTCCAGCAGCTCTCAGGTACACGGTTCAGGTGCATGCTGGTCCTCGGGGTCCTACCTGCCCAGCGTGCCTCCGGCCTGCGTGTAGTACTTGTTGTAGTCCAGCCTCAGCAGCAGCTGCGCCAGGTCAGAGTTGATCTGATGGTTCCTCACGCTGGAGAGGATTTTAAACAGCAGGGAGGACTGTCGCCTGAAGCCCTGGAAACAGAACCGCCGGTGTCACTGAACGCGTTCGGCCGCGCTGCGTTCACCTGCAGCGACGAGGAGCTCACCTTCACCAGGATGTCCAGCTGAGCCGCGCCCCTCTCGTCCAGCGGCGCCACGCTCTGACTCACCAGCGAGCAGAAGGTCTGGCACAGGTCCAGGATCTCGTTCAGACAGTGGAACACCTGAGGAGCCGCAGACGAGTCAGAGTTTTACCCGACGACACCGAGCGCAGATTTATTTCAGTTTTCTTAATTCTATACGCGGACAATTTCCACGACGTACCGACTATTCTATGACGACTTGTTAAGGCCTACGATAGTAAAATGTCTTTTTGACACTTTACTATAAAGAGTTGACTTACTATACTCATAGTATGCGTTACTATGACAATAGTTAGGACATACTATACTAGAATGTCTTTTTGACGTGTTTTTCAACCTTTTGAGCCGCGGCATATTTTCTACAATAATAAAAACAAATAAAAAAAAGTCACAAATAATACAGCATATATGGTAGGTAAGTATTGCGTTACCTACTGGCATGGAAGAGTATTTCATTACTAGGCCAGAACCTATACTGCAGGCTCAGACGCTCAACAAATAAATATTTTTTGGGACCGATTAAGTGAAATTGGACATTTTTCCACAGCACACTGGTTGAAAATCACTGTTATACTCCATTTACTTCATCATACTGTGACGTTTTCTTGACATTCTGTACAATTAAGTTGTTTTTATAGGACATATTTAAAACATACAGGATATTTTACAAATTCTGCATGACTTTTTTGTGACTTCATGTTTTTTACGACGTACCGTTTCATGTCGTTTTACCATCACAGGTATTTTCATGTTTTTATAGCATACGATGACTTTATGAAACGCAATACGATACTATGACTATTTTACAACATACTATAACATGTTTTTGACATGAAGACTCGCACACCTGTGTAAAGTTATAAATCCTGATTTTACTAAAGACGCGTGTGTTTGGGGAGAAGTGAGCGGCAGAAACACAGTTTCCTAATGAACACACACACACACACACGGGGAGTCCTACCGGCTTCAGCAGGATGAAGGACTGGGCGAGCAGGTTGCTGAGGAAGTGGTCGTGGGCCAGGCGGACGCTCTCGAAGTCCCTGGTGGAGTTGATCTGCTGGAGCAGCTGCAGGAACTGAGACTCCAGCACGTCCACCTGGAGACGAGCGGCGAGAAGAGCGAGAAGGAGCCTCAGCGGACGCCACGCGAGCACGTTAAAGCGCCGCGACAAGGAAATGCATTTAAACCATCTGTTGAATCACGTTTTAAAAAAGGTGCAATAAAGTCTGTTTGCCGTCAGGAAGTCGACATCTTTTCCGACTACAACTTGAATAAAGAAAGTAGCATCGTAGTAACACTTTGTAGTTCAACTTGATTCTTGTGGTTCCGAGATTTTGGTGAGAAACTTTAATATGTGCAGTTTTTTTTCACAAGAATATTACAATCTAGAGCTGAATTATGACCCGTTTAACGAAGCAGCTTAATTTAAGATATTATTTAATAAAATGTTAATTTAAATGTATTTAAATATTCCCATTATTATAGTCAGAGTCTCTCTCTCCCTCTTTCTCTCTCCCCCTCTCTCTCCCCCCTCTCTCTCTCTCTCTCCCTCTTTCTCTCTCCCCCTCTCTCTCTCTCCCTCTCTCCCCCTCTTTCTCTCCCTCCCTCCCTCTCTCTCTCCCTCTCCCCCTCTTCCTCTCTCTCTCCCTCTCCCTCCCTCTCTCTCTCTCTCTCCCTCTCCCTCCCCCCATCGTTACCTGCAGGTAGTACTGCAGGTTGTCGATCAGGAACGCCATGTGGTTGCGTAGTCGCCACTTCACGGCGTCCGTCTGGCTGGACTTGAGGTGCTTCCTCTGCATCTGCAGAGCCCAGCAGTGCTGCAGCTGAGACTGGACCCGCCGCACGCTCAGCAGGTACCTGAACACAACGTTGTACCTGGAGAGAGAGAGATGGGGGGGGGGAGAGAGAGAGAGATGGGGGGAGAGAGAGAGCGAGAGAGAGATAATCAGCTGTACTCAAACAATGAACATAAACGCTTCAACGGGGCGCCAGACGAGTACGCACTTCTCCAAGATGGCGGGAGTGAAGAGGATGTGCAGCGGCCACTGGACCTTGTAGATGAGGCCGAGAGCCGCCCAGCCTGTGGGCGGGGCCTCGCGAGGGGAGGCGTCTTGTGGAGGCGTGGCTCCATCTCTGGGGCCCGGGGCCTCTGGAAGGAACACGGACCGCATTAACACTGTGGACAGCATCTAAAGTCAAAGTCAGGTTTATTATCAATTTTGTGCAAAGTGCAAACATGCAGAAGATCGAAAGTATGTTTCTCTTCTGTCCAACATATAGAGAATTGTGCAATAGTAAAGTGCAAAAAACTGTTTAAAAGTAAAAAAAAAAAACATATAGACAACATAAATTAGGAACTATTGAGACTATACTATACATAAATGACTGTAACTCCTTAGCAGCATTCAGCTGATGGTCATAATCCAGTGTGTGTGTGTGTGTGTGTGTGTGTGTGTGTGTGTGTGTGTGTGTGTGTGTCTATTTACTTGCATTAAAACAAGATTATAATGAAGAAACTACACATTAATACAGATTCCCTGAACCCAAAGTGACGTCTTCAAAAAGATGAGTTATTTTAATCGCCTCACAGTTCGATCACAAAACCACTGGGTGGCGCTAAACCCCAAATAAACAAGAAGCTTCATCTTAGGAGAAACTTCATTTCCGTGGGCGTGACTCCCTCCGGGTGTTTTCCTCCCTCAGTCCCCTGAACGGAGTCACGGTGAAACAGGAAGCGCCGCACACCTTTGCCGTCTTTGCCCTGGTAGTCGACTGTCAGGTGCAGCAGCGGCAGCAGGTTGTCGTCGTCCAGCAGCACCTTGTGAGCCGCCTGCTGGAAGGCCACGTTCACGTCTGTGGAGCGGCAACAAAAACACATGCAGACGCTCTTTTAGTAAACAGGTCCTGAACGAAAACAGATTCCATGAAGTTTCACTTTCTATCAAGCTCAAGGCCACAATTATGAATACTTGAAAAGTATCCATCATTGCTACTTTATAAACGTCCCGGTCCGCACAGAAAGAATTGATGACAAAAATGTTGATTATTATCAAGGTCGGAAAGATGTTTTATTTTGAAAAATGACCGGATACATCCGTCTGTGCGTCTGAGCCTTTTGTGACACGTTACCCCAAAAATTAAACTTAAAAGTCTGTTTCAACTCTGCCGGTGTTCTGGATTAAAAGGAAGGCAGAATATCACCAAATCCTGTCTTTGTGAAGCGGGTTTAAAGGTAAGCAGTAGACTGGACATAAAGAACACAATGAATATGTCATTGTCTCCCATCATCATATTTTTATGCACAAAAAATATTTGTTTTTATGCCGTCGTATAGTTTGATGACGTCATATTTAAGCCGGTCCATGAAAATATTGTGTTGTGTTGTGGAGCTCTGCGGTAGACTGAATGAAATAAAAGGCCATCCATCATGGTGACGGGTGTTTCCGCCTCATGGTGTGTGTGTGTGTGTGTGTGTGTGTGTGTGTGTGTGTGTGTGTGTGTCGCTCTGAGGTCCCTCATTGTGATGAAGAGTTAGTGAGGAGGTTCCGTTGGTTCCAGTGACGCAAAACGATTCATCACAATTCAGACTGTTTCAACTTCACGGCCGTGAATCTGCAAATACTTCATGTGTTAATAAAGTTTTCAATCAGACGGCGATATGTTAAACATGCAGTACTCAGCAAGGAACCGGAGAGGTTGGAACGTACCGTGCTCGGTGACGGCGGTCGGAGGCGTCTTCAGCATGTGCTGCGCGAGGTCGATGAAGACCTGGTAGAGCTCGCCGCGACCCAGCAGGTAGAAGTCCTTAATGATCTGGAGGAAGACACAAACGTCCATATCGTTTATTCAGAACTCAGTTATGATCCAGAACCAGAGCGAGCCTCAATACGAACCTTGAGCTGTTCGAGGAGATCCGACTCCTCCACCATCAACGTCCAGAGGTGCTGAAAGTCAGAGGTGGAGACGGTTAATTTGGGGTCACCTTGAGCGGAGATTGGAGTGAGTGACAGACAGACAGAAATTTGGGAAATTCAAAAATAAAAATAATAAAGAAAGTGCAAAAATGCAAAGTATATGAAGTGTGTGTTACGTGTGTATAAGTATGTACGGTGAGCAACAACAACAAAAGCGGTGCAATGGCGATATGTTGATGTTGATTAATTTAAGGAGCATCTGACCAGAAATAACGTTTTATTCTGTCTGTATGTATAATACTGCTATTCTGGATTCTTTACTGTTTATTTATATATATATATTTTTTTACAATGTGTCTCTTTACCGGTCTGCTGCTGTAATCCTGCAATGTCCCCACTGCGGGACTAACAAAGGAATCTCTAATCTTATCTAGAAAGAGTAAACTGTTGCAGGGAGTTTGTTTACATACAATAATAATAATAATAATAATAATAATAATAATAATAAAGCAATGTTCATTCTTTTCTAAAGTAATTGTATTTTTTCCCACTAAATAATTTAAAAAAGGGGCGATAACAGTATCGCTAAACGCTAATCGCTAGACATTTCCAAAAAAAAAGAGAGAGAAAAAAAGAAAAAAAAAAGAACACGCTCACCAAGAGTCGTCAATAATTTTAAAAAAATGTGCAGAAATAAATGCTCCATCGTGAGTTAGCAGCATGCTGGGAAGGCAAGAGGCCAATCTGAAAGCGTGTTGATTGGCTGCCTGTTTCTGTGATGATTTGGGTTATTTTGGCCAGGGCCTCTGTTTACTTAATACTGCAGCAACAAGATGGCTTTTATTGCTTTTCGTCTCCGACATGCATAGAAGTAAAAAAAAAAAATTAAGAAGAATAAAGAGTATCGCTAAAGAGTGCTGGTAGCGCTCAAACCCGCTAGATGCAGGAGTCCTGAGCTCACCTCTGCCACGGTGCTCCTGATGCGATCAATCAAGTTCTCAAAGTCCACCAGGCTGAAGAGAGGCTGCTGCTTGAGGCGGTGCAGCTCGGCAGCAAACAAGTCCTCCTGGTGCTTCAGGATGGAGCCTGAGACAAAACAACAACAACAATGAGAAGCAGACTCGAGTTACAGTGGGCTGGTTCCAGGTTCCCCTTCGCAGGAACGATGCGCCACCGGCTCTGGACGGGCTGTGGTTGTGGTTCTCAAACATCTGGACGGACTCTCCCACGAAGAGGATCTTCTCCGCCACTCGGACGGGGATGTAAGACGGAAGCATCTCCGTCCGCAGGGAGAACTGCTGCAGAGACGGAGCCAGCATGTTCTCCTCCTCGATCAGCCTCTGCGGCAAAGCAGACGTGATCACACACACGTACGGATGTCAGAGATATGAACGCAGACCGGCAAAACGCCATAAAACCAATAATGAGGAGGAGGGATTGTAATGACCTGTAAACTCATATTCATGGACTACTTCATTGTCTTTGTACAAACCCTGTCAGGTATGAAAAGTTGAACATCCTCTAGTCTAAACTATTTGATTTGGCTGCAAAATATTTACTCAAATGCATATTTTTAAGACCTCCTGTTCCTAAAAAGCATCTACAAACTAATGTGTTTGATCCCTACACTTGTAAACAGTGTTTTTATCAGTGAACTGCGTGCGACAGTCACGTGATCTCTTCCCTGCGGCTTCGTATACGTTGAGCTCTCACCAGGTCCTGCAGCTCTCGCAGCTGTTTCCCGCTCAGGCCTCCCAGCCCCAGGTCCTCCTCCTCCTCCTCCTGGTTGGCAGCAGCTCCTCCGGCACTCGGGCCCTGCTTCACGAAGAACTCCTCGCTCTGGTCCAGCAGCAGCCCGTGCAGCATCCAGGCCGCCAGCTGCTTGTACATCACGCCGTGGCACACGGCGAGGATCCTGCACAACGGGGGGGAAACCACAACAAAGAGGAAAACATGATCTCAGTGAGACATTATGAATGATAGGAGACGACAAAACCTAAGGATGTAAGTTCACTCCAACATTATACAAGTTATATGTATGTACATATATATGTTCCCTGAAAAGGGAGGCTTACTTCTCCAAGGCCATGCGGACGGGAGGGAGCCCCCCACAGCTGTGCTTGTACACCGTCTCCAGGATCTGACAGCCATGAATCTGAAGCAGCGACACAACAGACGGTCAACAATAGTTGTGTTTGCAAATTGTTGAGCAGGTTTTTGAAATTTCGGCAATGTAAAATGTGTTTTATCTCAATTATTTTGGTCTGTCGGTCCATCTTGTGATTTGAAAGTCCGTCAGGGTTACAATAGAGGGGGGTTGCTCATTTTGTCCTTTATTTTCGGGGCTTCCAGGAGGAATCCTCCTCTGTACCCTGAACCCACACATCCTGGTGAAACACTCCTTACCTTCTGTGACTTTATGGACTCCACCACCACCATCACAGACGGAAACAGCAACTGGAACTTAAAGAAAAAGACAAACACGTGTTGAGCTGTAGAAAGACGTTTCCACTGCCGAGTGTTTTTAGGATATTTTGTATGAAAAACTAAATCTAAGAATCATCTCTTAAGAAGTTTGATTCAAGCTTTACCTGATCAAGCTTATAATTCACGTGAGAGATCGTCAGGTGTGGATCTCCAAGGAACTGAAACACACACACACACACACACACACACACACACACACACACCAGTTAGCTGAGCATCGCTCCACAGACTCCACCGTTTATTCTCGTTGTGCGCGGCGGTGCTTCACCTCCTGCTCGAGGTCCAGCAGCGCCTGTCGGTACGGCTGCAGGACCGAGTCCAGCCCGGTGCAGAACGCCCGCAGGTAGATCCCATGAAGCCCCGTCTGGTTGGGCTGGTTCGTGTGGTGTTCCTGAAGAGAAACCGTTAATACCAGAGGAGAGACAGGAGGGTTCTCTCTGACTAACTTTATCGCTCTTAAACATGCAGCTAGGGGGAACCGCACAATCCTATTAAAATAAACTGCATTTAGCCGTCTTCTCCTTCAGAGAATTCATACATCAGTTCAGAAGCACAATCAAATCCCCATCATTTTATGAGTGTAATGTTTTTAATATTATGTCAACACTGATACAATATTTTAATCCACCTTTAACATGACTGTACTAATATTGTACTTGTAATTGGATTGTGTCCACTTGCGCTGTTTTACTATATTGTATATTGTTTTAATCACAATTTGCTATGTTCTTAACTATCGCACATGTTGTATGTTTTTATTACTCCAGGATGCCTTTCAGCTAACTTGGGACTTTTAAATTAGTTTGAATGTTGATTAATGTACATCAAAAAAATAACTATAGATGCAGCCAAATATATTTAAAAAGAAAAAGTCATAAAAAAAAGAAAAATCTATGTCCATATTCGGTTGTATGGCTGAATAGTTAGTGTTCATACAGAAAGGCGCGTCTCTAAATTGCCAAATTTAGAATGTAAACGATGACAAGCTAAATATAGAAAATGTGTTTGTGTGGCTTTGAGGGCCTTTCCTCACCTGCTGATGCACATGGCCCGTGTGTTGTTCTATGAACTCGGTGAAGCGGATGTAATCGGAGCCCAGTTTAGAAAGCCGGTTGAGGACACTGGTCTCACTGGGGTGAAGGAAGGGCAGGTCCTGGGACACCTGGGGGCGGAACAGAGGGCTTCACGTCTCGTTAAAGGAGCTCCTCCTTTTCTGACGCGAGGATCCAAACACAGAGGACGTGCATGTGAATCAGCTGGTCTACCTTCCTGTCAATCAACATTCAATTTATTCTGTATACCCCAAAATCACAAATTTGCCTCACAGAACTTTACAATCTGTACACATACGACATCCTCTGACCTCTGACCCTCACATCAGAACAGGGAGCTTTAAGGGGAGAACAAGGGAAGAACCCTCCTGGAGAGCAACAGAGGAGGATCCTCTATCAGGATGGACAGAAGTACAACAGATGTCATGTGACCAGAATGAACATCATAACAGAGTTAAAACACATTCAATGCATATGACAGAAGTAGGTTCGGTGAACTGGAGGCTCTAAATTGCATAAATAAGTAATATAACATAAGATATAACTTTATTCAGCACGAGGGTTGTGCAGAAGTTGCAGTAAAAAAGTAAAATATAGAGCTACACGATAAAGATTATCAGGGAGGTGCAAAACCCACAGTAGTTGGAGGAGTAACTGTGTTAACAGTTAGATATGTAGATACATAGGTTTAACACTTTTGAACTATATACATTGTATTTTGTAACGATTTATAGGCAGAGTCATGTTTTAACTCTATATTCTTTGTATAATATTGTAACAACGCAACTTATGCTCGCACTAATGTATGACTATATGCAAAGTAAAAGACAATAATACATTTTAGATATGTTAAGTCGTTAAAAAGAAGATAGATACCATGCATATTAAACAGAAACATCACGTTGTGTCCCCGCGGTTCAAGCTTTACCTGCAGCCCCGTGCGCTTGTTCCAGGTGAAGATGGTGCCCGGGTAGCCGCTGAGCGCCAGCAGCAGCTCGTGGATCATGTTAACCTCTCAGTGTTCCTGTAAAATCAGCTTTTAATGGATTATCGTTGAAAACGGCAGCTGTGAGGCGTCGCGTTCAGCCACCAAAACAAAGCAGCCGCCGTCGCCCGCGCTGTCGCAGCTTGACTACGTCACGACGCAAGGGGCGGGGTCGGATCTTTTTTTTTTTACGTTCATTTTATATAAATGTTGCAAAGATATCTACTTTTATTCAACTTTTGGGATCTACGAGACGATACAAAAATAATCCAGTGTTATTTTATTTATGTTTTATGCTTCTGGGGAAAAAAAAAAGAAGCGTAGCCGCGTCACAGTCCCGCGTCATCACTCGGCCATGTAGCTAGCTAGCAACACCTCGCAACGGAGAGAGCTCGGTATGTCGTAGTTACCAGTAAAACCATTCAAACCGCTTCTTTCGGGCTGTAAAAGCTACTGGTGGCACGTTACTCATGTTATGACTAACCTCCAGTGCCTTGTAGTCGTAAACGTGGCTTCTAGCAGCGCTATCAGGGGTTAAAGTTGAACTTAACTTGACGTTAGTTGCTAAAGTCAGTATGTCAGTTGCACGGTGGTGCTTGTTTTCCGTGCTGTGACGTCATTATGTTTGATTTATTGCAGGTGATGGCGTGCGAGACGAGCGAAGAGGACTTGGTGTCGGAGTACCTGGGCCAGAACCCGCACCTGGAGCGATGGGTCGAGTCCCTGAGGACCCGCTGCGAGAGCAACAAGCAGTGGGCGGCTCGCAGGGAGTTCATCCTCAGGAACATGGAGGCTTTCCCCGCAATGGAGCCCGGGGTGCCCAGCAGCAGCCTGGACAAGCTGCTCTCCCTGTCCATGGTCTGGACCAATCACGTGTTCCTCGGCTGCAGGTGAGGACGATGAGGATGATGATTAAAAAACACACACACTCCAGATCCAGAAAAGGAAGTAAATAGAAGCTGTGTGGACGTGGAGTCATATTTAGTGTTATATATGTTTTTACCCTGGGGTTTCTCTGATAGGAATCATACGTTCATCATTTAGAGTCCTGGAAATGGCAGCATAAAAGTTTCACACATAACAAGTAACCAACCAATGAAAGATCAGTGTTGTTACGCAACAGGACATTCAGTGTGCAGTAGTCCTTCATCCTGTTATTTTATTAAAATAATGAAAGGATGCGGTTCTTGGTTCTCAAGGAATCGCAAACGTAATTTGTCTGCATGACCAGAATCAGAATCAGAAACCGTTTATTGCCAGGAATGTTTACACAAACGAGGAATTTAGTTAGGCGGAAGGTGCAAACATTAGACGAGACAGTCAACAGTCAACGACAACAACAGTGCAATGATATTTAAATCAATTATAAGATAAGATAAAGATAAAGTGCTCAGACAAACAGATGACGTTAATGTAAGTGTCTGTTAAAGTGACGTGTGTTTAGGTTAAAGTTAAGTGTATGTTTAGTGGCATGAGTGTTTAAATATGAAATGTGCAGTGGAGTGACCGTTAAGAAGAGAGAAAAGAAAGAAACAATTGTCCGAAATAGTCCTGTGGTGATAGAATCAGTCAGTGGGGAACCCGGCTCTGTTGATGAGCCCGACTGCCGACGGGAAGAAACTGTTGGTGTGGCGTGAGGTCTCGGTTGTTTAGTAACCGGTCTCTGCTCTCGGCCCCGTCCAGCTACCCGCAGGTCGTCATGGACAAGGTCCGGCAGATGGGCGACGGGATCGTGGTCATCGACGTCCCGGTTCACAAAACCACGAAAGATGGAGTCCTGGCCAGAGGGAAGCGGAGCGCCGCGGCTGGTAAAAACACACGTTTGACGACTGTCATTACTCTCCCAGTTATTGTCATGTGTGTTTTCACATGCAAGGAATTTGTCCTGGAAGGAGGTGCATAACACTTAGCAATACACACAGTGCAATAAATGGGAGCATGAATATTTACACTTGGATCTACAGTAGAATATAACATTAAAGTTCAAAGTGTTATGTGAAGGTGACGAGTGTAGGCTGTCCAGACTGAACTCACAACTTGAGGCTTTTTATTTGGCCTAATTGTAATTGAATGAAATCAAACACTTTGGTCCAGCTTTCAAATTGATTGTGACCAAGAACACACTTCAATGTAAAGTAAGTAAGTTATTTGTTAACCGCACACAATATGAACAAGAAAAACACACATTTGCAATGAGCAGGCTGAATGAACTACCAATATGAAATGTTGTATTTATCAACTGTTTGAATTTAAGCATAATTTTTTGCAAAATGTTGGAAGTTATATATTTTAAAGATACAAAATCTGTTCAGTTTTTACTTTGTAAAATATCTGAATTGGTAAAGTTGTGGTCAGACATTTTCTGAGCAGATAAATATCCGTCAGATATCATTAAATTAATTATCTTTCCATTAACGATCGGCGGGTCGGCGACCACTGCTCTAGGGTGTGGATCTGATTCTTTTAAATGAACCAGGAGCTTTTCAGGAGGACGACGACGCGAGACACACACTTCACTCACTACTGTTGTTTTATATCTGATGGGAATCCACAGAGCGACATGAATGGGGAGAAAAATACCACTGCAGCAAACCTTGTGGCCGATAGCGCCACCGTCTCGGATTGCATTGTCTTAAAATGTATTTCTAATATTTTAGTTTCGCCCGTCTATGTATCAGAATCGTTTATTTGCCGAGTACGTTGCACATGCAAGGAGTTTGACTTTGGTTAAAGGTGCAGACATAGAATACAAATAATAAAATATAGTAAACAACAGTCAGATGACAGTACTTCAAAACAAGATGGCGGTGTTGTCTCGGATTAAAATGTATTTCTAATATTTTAGTTTTGTTAGAAGCACCTTTTCAACATTGCAAGTTACAGTCTGATGAAGGGTTTTTATGCCCACAGTGAATGACAACATTCAACATGGATAGTAATAACATTTCTGACTATTAATAGCTGCGTTTTGTTATTGAACCACGTCACGCTGTTTTAATTTATTTTCCGCGTTCAGCCTTAAGAAATGTAATGAAGGTCGTCTGCTGGCTGCTCATTTAAACACGAGCTCAGGTGGTGGGAGTTCTCCTGGGGGAAGAACTCGCTGCTTCGCCACAAACTTTGTTGCTTTTTACGGACTTCTGTGCTTTTATTTTCACAGCAGGGTTTCGGTGTAATAACCTCCCGACACCCACACCTGAGGCTTGTTCCCTCATTACGAAGTGATCCTCTGTGCATCATCGCTGTCTCCTGCCTGTTGTGTGTCGTTATTTGCAGAGGGCGACGGCGCTGGGAAAAGAACCAAATGTGGATCTAATGAGCTCGGCTCGTGGCCCGTGAGTCAGAAGTCGGGGCCTCGCCCCCAGGCTCCGGCGGAGCACCAGCCCTTCTTCAACCGCCTCTACAAGGCCGTGGCCTGGAAGCTGGTGTCGGCGGGCGGCTTCGGTCCGAACCTGGACCATTTTGAAATACTTCGCAGCTGCGTGGAGTCGTGTAAAGAGACCCTGACCAGCGTGTTCGTGCCGCTGAAGGACATCGCCGGCCTCCCCGCGGGCCGCACGCAGAAGGAAGGCCACGTGTGTGAGATCCGCTGTCAGACTGTGTACATGGGCACCGGCTACGGGCGCGACGAGTCCGCCGCCCGGGCCATGGCGTCCAAAGAGGCCCTGAAAGTCTTTCAGGGGCGGAAAGTGGCGGTGAAGATCTGCAGACGGAGGTTCAAAGGGAAGGACGTGGAGGATTTGATGTTGTTGGACGAGCAGCCTCGCAGCCAAGGCTTCCCACCCGCCATCAGCTACCCCTTTGAGGCCCCGCAGCCGGGGGGCGGGTCCTCGTAGAGGGGGCGGGCGGGCGGGGGGCCGCTTCGCGGAGCTACTGAAGGACGTTGTGCGTTTTTGCCCACAAACACTTTGGTGTCACAGTGCAGCCGGAACTAACCGAAATACCGTTTTGACTACATTTACAACCGCTTTCAGTTTTATTGACAGTGTGTGGAGTTGAAGCAGGTGCCATCACTCAGAAGTCAGACAAACCAACAAGAGGCGACAGTTAGAAGAGTAGTCTGTACGTCCAAACCACCTGACTTACTGGTGCTTTCTGATTGGACGAACCAATAACTCATCTTTTTACAGTTTTGATGACTGTCACTTTTCCAGGGTCCAGATTTTGACAGCAGGATGCAGAAAAAACAAAAAAAAAATACTTTTTATAATTATGATTGACTTGTCTTTAGTGTTCATACCCGTTAAGAACAGAAACATAGCTGAATATGAGGAATGAGTCCAGATGTTGTTTTTTTTGTTAATTTTGAACCTTTTTTTGAACAAATGTACATTTAACCTTTTGTTTCTGTACCCGGTTGGGATTGCATTCTCATTTCTACTGACTCAAAGTGTTTGTTGTTTAAAAAAAAAAAAAAATGAGGACGGGACTTCGCTCAAGTTAATTCAACATTTTCTACTGTAAAAAAAACATCCCTGAGTTTCTTCAATCAAAGTTTTCCTTCAAATAATTGACTGACTGGTTTGAGTTTTGTATTTTATCACAAGATGTTTAAGGATGCCAACTACAGTTCCATCATACTGTACTCGCTACATGCTACTGCTTTTCTTTTCTTTCATAATTTAACATCACTGATTCAAAAAAGAAAAACTGAGACCCACAACGTTGAGATGTCACAATCCAGTTTGATCCAGTTTGATGCAGCGTGCACAGTGACGTGTGTTTGAGGGTAAAGTGCTGCTGTGATGTGTGATTTATTTTAGTTTCATTCCTTTTCTTTTTTCCCAGTTTGGGTTGAAGGTGAACAGGGTTCCCCACACTGTTCCTGTCTGTAACTGTACGTTTACACCAGTGGTTCTGTTTCTAAATATATTTTTAAATAAACAAGATAATTTAACCGAGTAAAGTTTTATTTGGTTTCCACCTGCAGATCATTTTTCTTTCGTGCAGCCGACAACACTTCCTCTCGCCGCCTTGATGACCTCATGTCACTAAAGGGAGTTTCTGACGATGCAAATATGTGTTTTCGCCTCGTTGGCGGTCGGTTAAATAACAGCCCCGATTAATCATAATCATAAAACCCTCCGTGATCTGAGTGACATTCACGCTCGACCCTCCGCGTGGAGCCGAGCTCTTGTGGATGTCGGTTCCCCCGGCCTCATCACCACAGTTCAGCGGGCCTCCTCGCATGACTGCACCGAGCTGCTTCCACTTCGCCGGGCGGCCTGAGCGCCGATGGACACGCGTTCAAGACGGGGGCTCGGTTTTTATTTCAGGATTTTGGGACTCGAACAAAAGCCGGCATTCCACATTTCACCGCTGGAGAGAGAGAGAGAGACGTTGACCTTAGTTTGACCTTTTAAGGAAAAGAATACAAATAATGTAGGAACTGATTTAGTTTGACCTTTTAGTTTCGTCACATTATTGAATTCTACAATCGGTCCCTTTATTATTTATTTGTTAATCCATTAGTCTGAATACTGAATGTCAACGCCGGTGGTGGAAGAAGTATTCAGGTCTTTTTTATTTTATTTATAGGATTTCTACATGATGGAGAGTTTACATTTGAGGGAAATAAAGAAAGACTTGACTATTTCTTCAGAATGATGTGCATGTTTACATTTGGTATACCATGCAGGAAAAACACCCTGTTTATAATACTGCTTATATATATATATATATATATATATATATATATATATATATTGCAATGCTTTCATCAGTCGGCCATCGTCTCAATCCCAAAAGATACTGACTTAAATTAAGAGACATTTATTTAAATGAAAAGCTTGAAGATTGCCACTTTAAAAAAATGTATGTGTTATGTATTTCTCCATTGAATAAACACAAAAAGCAGAACTTCGCAGGCACAATTCTGAAAAATAGCACGTTCGTATGGAATTAGACACTTTATGTAAAAGTTGCACAACATCAAGGTGACATAACTCCCAAGTGCAAGTTTTGCATTCAAAACACCTGAAGTATCAAAATATGTTTGAAGTATTAAAATAAAAAGTCTTTATCAGGCTGCCGGATGTCAGTGAGACCTTATATTATTATTATATATATGTATATGTATATATTGTCTTTCATGTTGCAGCCTGTAAAGTTTCATGTTGGAACTATTTTCTTCCAACGATCCATAATGAAACTACAAACATCAAGTAATGATGATTGTCTTGAGTGACAGGTCATGATTTCTAGAAATAAACATGTTTTTCAGATGTATGTATGCATATATTTTGTTGTTGTTGATGCTTTTAGCACCAAAAGGCGAGTCACATATAGAGAAGGACACAAAATCATCTAGATTGATAAATAGCACTAAAAAAAAAGAAAATCTGGGTATTTGATTTTGGGGTGAACTGTCCCTTTAAATTATATTTTTGCTAGATTCCTCTACTGGAGAGATGTGTGGCATAAACAACGATCACCATCTGGAAATCAAACTCTTCATATTGTACGCATCTTAAGTGCTGTACAGGCCCCGACCTTTTTAAAAATGATTTTACAGCATTTTTCATGAAAAGAGATACGAGTGTGTGTGAGGTTTGACGTAGACACGCGAGGTTCCCGCGCTATGAATCCACGCCACTGCCTCGAGCATCGTGTGGAGGCGAAGCATCGAGCGGTTCACACCCGACGATGTCATCCTCAGAGATCTCTGTTCCAGACTCTTTTATTCGTCACCCCGCTCCGCATCTCCATCCATCACTCTCTCAATCACCCTCTCTTCTCTCCTCTCTCATCTCGTTGTTTTCCCCCCTCGGCGTTTCCGTCACCGTCTCAATCCGTCATTCTTCGCCGCTCTTGTCAAATTATCACGTGCGAAAACAAACAAACAAACGTTTAGACCCGACCGGGTTCATTGCCGCGGGTTTTTGAAGTGTCTCGCTGAGTGAGAAAGAGCCCTTTATCCACACATGCAATCCCTATCGGAATTAGAGGTAATTCCCCCCCGAGAAATCGATAACAAATCCTCGCTGTCTGGAGAAAGTGTTGCCGCTCAGGAAGGAAGATAAACTGTCTCATTGCCGGCCCGGCCGCCGTCAATGAGTCTGGGCAACCGGCGGTTTGTTTAATGGGACAAAGTGGATCTATAAGTGCTTTTAATTCCTCAGTTGAATTCAAAACGAGCACGAATGAACAAGATTGGAGTTTTTTTTTACGTCTGTGTTTTTCAACCTGGGCCCCGTTCCTCGTAGCTGGTTTACTGAGTTAGCTGGATCATTTTCAGGATAAGATGACGCAGGTCAGGCTTTTCGGTTCCACCCAGCAAGTTTGGAAAAATCACCATAGCAACACATCCAAATCCCTTAACATGCTCCAGCACAGGCTAACTGAAATTCCCTGGATAAGCTGGCTATATACGCGCATTCAGTACATTTATCCTCATAATTATATATTCATTTGTATACTACTGCCAGAAGGCACATTTAAATAAATAGAATCTGATTGATTTGGGTGAGGCACTTAAAATTAGATTATAAAAAATAATAATGAATGAAACAGGTGAGAGAAAAATAAAATAACTATTAAGTATTTTCTTTTTGTTTTGACTTTTAAACCTAACTAAGTATTAATTACTTGCATGTAGAATCTGTAAACAGTGTTCAAGTGTCTGTTTGTAGTCTGAGTGGTATTGACCAATCACGTTGGAGCAGGCCCCACCCACAATGACCTCGCTCTTTATTAGCTTAGCGTGGATATCCGCTGGCCACACTGGAACATATAGAACCCTTGTTCTCCGTCAGAACGAGAGCAGAAACCTTTCATTTCCCCGTTACGTCCTTCATGGATTGTTTCAGACACTTAAGACAACAGTCTGAGGCAAAAACAAGCACTTTGACTACTTTCTACATTGCAGCGCTCTTGTTTGATGCCGGACCAATTTCAAAGCTATTCCTCCACACCAGTCACTTGAAGAACCATTGAAATGTTCCAAGAGGAAGAACCTGAAGAGCATTTCTCTGTGTCACTTTGTCGGTGATTTCCTGAAGCTGCTGTCGTCAAGAAGACCAACAGGGAAAACGTGTGATTTGACACAAACTACATATTATGTTGAATCCCCCACACACATCCCAGGCACACACACACACACACACATGCACACATACACACACATCTCTCTCACGCACTCAAACACACACACACACTCGCACACACACACACACACACGTCTCTCTCACACACACACATCTCATGCACACACACACACACATACACACATCTCTCTCACACACACACATCTCATGCACACACACACACACACACACACATCTCTCTCACACACACACATCTCATGCACACACACACACACACACACGTCTCTCTCACACACACACATCTCATGCACACACACACACACACACGTCTCTCTCACACACACACATCTCATGCACACACACACACACACACACACACACACACACACACATCTCATGCACACACACACACACACACACACACGTCTCTCACACACACACACATCTCATGCACACACACACACACACACACACACACACACACACACACACACACACACACACACACACACACACATACACACACATCTCTCTCACACACACACACACACATCTCTCTCACATACACATCTCATACACACAAACACACACACATACACACAAACACACGCACACATCTCACACACACACATCTCACACACACAAACACACACATACACACACACATACATCACACACACACATACATCACACACACATACATCACACACACACATACATCACACACACATACACACACACACACACATACATCACACACACACACATCTCTCACACACACACACACACACATCACACACACACACACACACACACACACACACACACACACACACAGGAATGGACTAAGTCAACATGTACTGGTCTCCGCTGCATTATTGATGGCGGCTGACAGGCAGCATGAGGAAGAGGAGGGTGGAGGAAGAGGAGGGTGGGGGAAGAGGAGGGTAGAGGAAGAGGAGGGTGGAGGAAGAGGAGGGTGGAGGAAGAGGAGGGTGGCCAGATGAGCAGTGATGTGGAATACGAAGAAAACACCTGGAGTCCAGAAGAATATTATTTTGGAAAATGAACCAGCGAGTGTTAAGAGTTCATTATGAATCTTTCAGGGGAAAGTCGTAGTACCACGGTGTATAAATACTGTGTTACAAGTAAAAGTACTGCATTCAAATGTTTTCATGTTTTCATCCTCCAGGTGAATGGGTTAAAATATTGAACTAATAGATATCGCCTTCAAACTTCCCCACTTCATTACTTACATGAAGACAATAACTTTTTCTATCACAAGTTTTCTGAAATTGTATGTTTTAAATCTGCAGAAACAGATTTTCTCTTATCAGATGTGGACCACTTCTCCTAAATGTATCAGAACAGAAATGTTCATTTTGTGGAATGTTCAAAGTGTTTTATGAAGGAATTGTTTTGTTTGTCTTCTCACCTGACTTAGTTTAGGTAAAGTATATTATAAACAATAATACGTATAAAGTATAAACCTATTGGGATAAACATGATGATACCTTTTCCCCAAAAATACATCTGATTGCCTTTATTTAAAGCTGTGCACATTTCTACTTGTTACCCTTAATAAACACATTTTATGTATAAATATTTGAGTGTATGTTGTAATGTTCTTTGCATATTCCATGTTGGTCAATCAAAACCACCAAAGTCCTAAATATAGACGTGTTCTTTAGTTTTAGTTCAGTTTTCTGCAGGTTTCTTCATCAGTGAATGAACGTGAGGCTCAGTGTGAGACATAAATACTTCCTATTACCTCTCTCTCTCTCTCTCTCTCTCTCTCTCTCTCCTCCCAAAAAACCAACCCTGTTGAGGTTCTGTGACGTCACAACCACATCATTCCTCAAATATTGACTGAGCTATTTAACGTCGTCTCTAAAATAAAAATCGACACATGCGCATTGAAAGAAGTTTTTTTTCCACATGAAAAGAAGATGCACTCACTCCACTGCTTTACAAAACAATAATTATGTTTATTATTATTATAATATTACTTTCATTATGATTTCATACACAAACATTCATCTGAAACAAAGTAGTTTGAGTTCAAAAGACATATGTTTGGATGTATTTCCCCTTCAGATGAAGAACACTAGAATATTACTAATGCTAATGAACAGCATGTGGCCCTTTTATAGTTTACTGTGCATTGTGGGTAATTTATCAGCTACATCACAACAAGACATTACGTGGTTCTGGATATTTTTCTGGATGGGTCTTTATAGTATTCTCATCTTCTGTCCATCACAATCAATATCCTCATATCTTTTCTGTGATATAATATAATTTAAATTATACTTTTTCGCCAAACCTGCTCTTCAGCTGAATCATACAAAATATGACAGTAATTACAAAAGAATGAAATGTTTCTTCCTTCTCCTTCTTCTTCCCTCCATCATCCACTTCCGGTGCGGCTCATAAGCACTTCAGCAGGAAGAGGTTGCAGAAGGCTCCCCGGGGACAGTCGCACATCTTTCCGATCCGAGCGCCTTTCCTCACGGCGCACTGCTCCCCGACGTCACACTGGAGAAGCAGAGCACCAGAGGTTCATTCATTCATTCATTCATTCATTCATTCATCTCCCCTGCTGCTGCGACATGAATGCACGAATCAACGCAGTAAAATACATACCGTTGGAACTTGGCCAAATTTCTTTTCCCATGAAGGGAGTCGTTTCGCTTGCAGCTTCTCGAGAACTTCTTGCAGAGCTCCGAGCTGATCAAATACACAAAGCAACAACCAAACTCTCAATGAATGTGCCTTTATTTAAATAGTATATTTAGCTGATTACAACAATTGCAAAAAAGATCCTACAAATAAAATAAATACTGTTTTAAATGTTTTATAATGACAAAAAACTCACAATAAATGTGCTTTTATTTAAAAAATAAATGACCCACAATATATTTAGCGGATTACGAAAAAGTTTTAAATGTTGTATAATTACATGCAATAGAATTATAACAAATGCATTTTTTGTTTGAAACAAAAAAGAAGACACAACTCGATGATATGAAATGTCCAATAATGATCTGCACAGAAAAGAAGTCGATCTTAAACGCAGCAGTTTGGTTCATTTTGAGCTCAATGTCCTAAAAAATGCTCCATCAACACAACACACATGCAAAGTAACGTGCAAAAAAACCAGCAACATCTAGTTGTTGTAAAGATCTTAAAGTTTTGCAGAAGTGAGATATTAATGAATCTACCAGCTGCTTCTCGCTCGTGAGGTTCGGCCCTTTGGGGTAGAAGTCCCGCAGAGCTCTGGGGCTCATCAGCTCCTCCTCGGACCCGGAGTCCGTCTCTTGGGCTCCGGCGGCTCTGCAGAGCAGCAGCGCGCAGAGCAGCGCCCCGCGGAGCGTCCTGGAGGTGGTCTGCATGGTCGGCGTGTGGACCCCCCTCCCTCTCACTCGCGTCTCAAATAGTCCCCCCTCCCTCCCTCTCCTCCTCCTCCTCCTCCTCCTCCCTCTCCTCCTCCTCCTCCTCCTCCTCCCTCCCCTCCCGCGCGCCAAACACCTTTTCTATCTGACTCCTTGCCATCTGCTCGCTCCACCTTATTCTTTTCTCTTTTTTCCTTCCTGTTTGTCATGCGTAACAGATGCCTTGTGGTGAGTCATCGCGTAAAAGTTGCTGGGCAAAATATGCCTGAAAAAGTCAACAACAACAACAACGAATTGTATATTTGTAGCAATGCAATAGTGCACTTTATACACTGATTGTGCAATTATTTATTGTGCAATACTGTTACTATATTTTGTGCCTTATTTTTTTACCTTAAGATTATTATAATTCTGTGTGTTAGGAGGACCCAGCAAATAAGCGTTTCATTGTACAGAGTACCTGTCTGTTATCTGTGCATATGACAATAAACATATCTTGAATCTTGAGCAACAACAACAACAACACACAGCTGAAAGTAGTGGATTACTTGAGTGGAGGATGGAGGCTTCAAAACAAACAAATAGCAGATGATATGCTGGTGTGGGTGAGATTATAATTGGAATCAGAACAAAGACTTAATGATTCACTTCAACATGCTTTGTTTGGTATATCCCACGCCACACGTGGCCATGATACTACTCTGACCTCAGGATGGCGTCCTGCAGCCTCTCCCACAGTTAAAGTTGGTGACTCAGCCGGTCCTTTTTATTCTAAATGATCAAAACCGCGCTGGCATTAAGCGACTTGTTATTCTTCATTCAGTGAAACCAGAGCAGCGATGAGCCTCCCACCCGAGTTGTTTATATCATGTGATATATCGAGTGGCCTAATGGATCATTTACTTTTAATACCGGCCGTAATCAAGTTATTATTGAAAGGAAAATGCTGGTTTGTCAAAGACCACCTCATTAGCAATAAACACTCACATCTGTATACATTTAAAAAGACAGAAACATGTACATATAAATTACCTTATTATACAATGTTGTTTCACTTAGGATGTGTTTAAACTACTGCTATACAATACTAAGCATTGTGCTTATCACGTCTTTATGGGTGCATTGGCATCATCATAAACCTGCACACTAAAGGGATAATTACCAACTTCATAGCAGAGAAAAATGATGTTGGTGATGCAGTAAAAGGAAGTGAAATTACTCCCACTTTGTGTTTAACTTAATCATGGACCCCACAGGATATCACTTCCCCTCCTACCCACTGGAACAACGGACAGGAGGAATGTTTACACACAACATGGACCAGCAAATGGCCGTAGAGCCGATATCCTTTTCTTGGTGAGTTTTTCCCTCTTCCCCGCTTCTCTGCATTGATCGCCCGCAGATGGAGAGAGCAGGAAGCTTTGATTGTGCTGGAGGCTGCATGACTCATGTTTCTCTCTGCCGCGCTTTTAATGACCGAGACGTCGATTTACCATTTCATTCACAACAACCAGGCGACATGTCGTTCACCAACACGACTTCATTAGTCTTTGTTTACGGCGTCCTGCGAGGAGACGCCTCCTCCCCGCTCCGGTCTGCTTCTCTGGAGGTTTCGGCGTAACGATGGTCGAGGACATTCGGTGACTTGGCTCAATGTGCCCTCAGACCGCGCTCCTTCAGGCATAGCAGAACAAATCATATTCAGAGTTGACTGACGCAGCTGTCAAAACCCAGAAACCCCAGAATTACAAACCGGTTGTTGTAATTCTGTAAATAAGAAGAGGGCGTGGTCATCGTGACCATCTGTTTGACTCTAAATGACCATAATTTACTAAATGAACATCATGCTGTATTGAAGAAGACTTGAAACTAGAGATTGAGACATAAACTCATGTTTACAATGTTTACTGAGGGAATACATCAAGAGAGAGAGTCCTTTATATAGACTTCTATACAACCAGAGGAGTCACCACCTGGTGGTCAGGAGAGAATGCAGCTTTAACACATGAATCATATACTTCTATACAACCAGAGGAGTTGCCCCTTGGTGGTCAGGAGAGAGAATGCAGCTTTAACACATGAAGTACATACTTCTATACAACCAGAGGAGTCCCCCCCCTGGTGGTCAGGAGAGAGAATGCAGCTTTAACACATGAAGCATATACTTCTATACAACCAGAGGAGTCGCCCCCTGGTGGTCAGGAGAGAGATTGCATCTTTAACACATGAAGCATATACTTCTATACAACCAGAGGAGTCACCCCCTGGTGGTCAGGAGAGAGAATGCAGCTTTAACACATGAAGTATATACTTCTATACAACCAGAGGAGTCGCCCCCTGGTGGTCAGGAGAGAGAATGCAGCTTTAACACATGAAGCATATACTTCTATACAACCAGAGGAGTCGCCCCCTGGTGGTCAGGAGAGAGAATGCAGCTTGAACACATGAAGTATATACTTCTATACAACCAGAGGAGTCGCCCCCTGGTGGTCAGGAGAGAGAATGCAGCTTTAACACATGAAGTATATACTTCTATACAACCAGAGGAGTCGCCCCCTGGTGGTCAGTAGAGAGAATGCAGCTTTAACACATGAAGTATATACTTCTATACAACCAGAGGAGTCGCCCCCTGGTGGTCAGTAGAGACGGCGGCCTACTAGAAACGTGCCACCCGCAAAATGTTTTTATACCGTAAGAACTTTTCAGTGCCAGGCCACTCGTCAATGTCAAGCTTGGCCCAGGCAGCCAATCAAGTCAAGCAGAAGGCGGGCTCTACTACTTAGCCGTTTCCTTCCTGTTTTGATGTTAGTAGATGTAGAAGGAAGTGGAAAACGCTGACGAAAGGTTGATATTAGCGTGTTTTAACTCCTCCCCATCTAACAGCGAGAGCTCGACGTCTGCTTGGATCCACGCTAGCGCCCCTCACCCTTTAAATAGTAACATATACGACGGCATTTCCTTTGAGCAAATGGAAAAACATCAACATTCAACATATCCATAGTTTGAAGAAATGTGCGATTACAAACATTTTTGCCCAGGCGATGGGGCTGGAAGACGAGGTGAATGAGAGCCGTGAGAGTGAACCAACACAGTAAAGCTGCTCGCTGTGAAAACTAAAACCTAAAAGTTAAAAGATGCTGAAACCCATCCATTTTTTGTAGGTTCATCACGTTGAGCGAACTCTTTCACATAACTAATGTTACATTACAAATAGTGTGCAGCTTTAATCACTGGAGAACAAATAATTAACAGATTTGGTACTTTCTGGGTTTGGACAGCTCTCGTTTTTTGCCGTTAGAAACAATTTGTAGTGGTTGCCCCAAACGTCCCTCCAGCAGTGTACAGAGTTTATTGATCCGCTGATCCATCCCACCTTCAAATCAAACAAGGATAGGTATCAGAAACAACCCCACACACTGGCATCTTAATCACAAAATATTTCCATAAACATCCAGAAAGACACGCAGAGGAACGTGAGCTCTTCAAAGAATTAAAATGATAATCACATTTACACCCACAGGCAATTTTAGAGTTTCCATTAAACTGGGGTGAAAAAACCCAGCAGGAGATATATTGGCAAAAAAAAATATAATTTTCTCAAGTTTCCGTGTCTCCTAACCTGGATGAACCCAGAAGAACATTTAAATAATATGAAAACTGGTTTCAAACATCAAGCTTTTGCCAAAGGGCAAACCATCCGTGTGATACTACGAGTGGCATATATACGATACGATGAAGGAAACAATCCAGAGACAACTTTGCAAGTTGGATATTAAAGCCGGCCTGATAACCAACTTGGTAAACACACCTCATATCATCCACAGGTGTGACGCTCCTGTGATCGGCCATCTGCATTTCAAAATATCAAAAGCTCAAATGTCCACAAGAGATAAAAGGTGCAGCCGCGTGTTTGACGACGAGGAGCTAAAACTAGGAATGCAGGATATTGGATTTTTGAAATGCCGATATTTTCAAATTCATTGTAGCCGATTACTTTTTTTCCGACTTAATTGCAAAGATGGTGGAATTAACTCAACATCCTGATCCAAAGCCGTACTTTATGGTTTCCTCTGTGCCAAATATCTTGTAAACAAGCGTCGTGATTTCTCTTTCCTTTTCTTTTTTTTTCATGATTTAAATGTAATTTCATATTTAATCTCATTATTATCTCGCCGAGATCTTCCTCATTGCCGTTGCGTTTTGGTTCATTCTGTAAAAAGGAAAAAACATGTTTAATGAAGCATGTTCTTATGGTGTTAATGTGTTCATTGTAAGAAGAAATGTTATTTCTGTCAGATGCAGAAATATAATACGACGCTTTTTTCAGAATGTTTACATTCACCGGACAAAATAAGAAACATATTTCAACTACGGTAACATGTAAAACACGGCATCTTTATTTTTATGCAACATGTTAAAGACAAAATAGAAAAATAAATCCTACTTTAACAGCTTCACATTCATTTCACAAGTTATACAACATTGTAATGAATCTCTGTCCACGGGGATTATGGGACATATTTGGTTTTGCTTTGTCAACGGTTCACATAACATACTTTATTAGGTTCTGGATCTGGTTTGTGATCCTCGTTGTTTTGACGAGGATCACATGAGTTCTCAAACGTCGTCTCTCGACTCCAACTGCAGTCGCTCATCTCAAGCTGTCGTGTTGGAGGAACTGTTCATATCTGATGGCATCGCCCTCCATCCTGAACAATAACTGAAGCCATAACCCCTGATAGGCGGATGTATGTATTTGTTGTCTCTAACCAGATCCAGTTATCTCCCGACAGCAGGTGCAGCCCACCTGTCGCTTCGGTGATGATGAGAATTCACTGTTGACAGCAAACAGCAGGACAGAAGGGAAACAGCTGTGCCGGGCGGTGACATTGAGCTGAAGGAGGCGGCTTCAGAACAACAACGTTGCATTCGGGTCATAAAAATAAATTCACCTTCAGATATTTGAACGGCTCCGACTGAAACCCTGGACGTCTCACCAGATTCTCCTCCATCATAATGGACAGTTGCACTAAATGACTGTCATTCTTCTCCATAGTGTCATTATATTATTGTTATTTCTGTCTGTCTGTTGCTCTGTTTCTCTCTTTTCCCCTCTTCCAAGGTTTGGTCTCTTCCTTATCATTTATTTTATTGATAGGGACGATGCAGAGAAAGAAACTGGTGCACAGAGAGTTTAGAGCTGCTATTTTACAACTCTTTTACTATCATACAACCACAATACATCACACATGTACCGGGGTATTTACAGTATAATTAGGTCTGCTTTTAGCCAGCTCTTAATCTCTGCTGTCTATATCAGGAATTAATTTGATTTCAGTTGGTCATGTGTTGACAGAGTTGACGGCCCTGAAAGCTAATTGTCCAAATTTAGATCTGTTTCACGGTTATGCTCCTATCTGTTACTGCCCTGTCTCTGGGTATCGGGGAAGAGGTTCTGGGGCCAGACTGTAAACATATTAGTTTAAGAAAACTAACATAAGTATATTGTGTCTTTTTTGCATGTGACAGTAAGGTCTATTTCTGAGCATTTCCTGTTCTTCAAATAGCATTCAAATAGAGCTCGGAGCATCAAAATCCAACACGATGAACCGTTTCTTCTTCTACATTTGTTTTGTCCGGCCTGGTCCCTGATGGCTCGACACCCACTTCTCTAGAATCAGAGAAATCTCCCCAAAAGAAGGTCTCCAGACCTAAAAGTAGCCCGATGCTTCCAACCTGTGCTTCCCCCCCGTGTCCAATCACGGCATGTAACATATATGTGGAGTCGCTGGTGTCATGAAATGTTTCCACTACAATAGTTCAGGTAAAAGTAATAGAATGGGGATTATGGTCCAGCTTAAGTTATTATTTTCTTCCTCATATGAATAAATTGTGATTATATAATACGTCAGGCCACGTCAGCCTTAAGCACAATCCTGCATTTGTATCTGTTCACATATGTATCTTCAATTTGTATTTCATATTCTCCAAAGTAGTCACTATGCTCGCCGTGTTCTTATTTTTAATTGCTTTTTAAACGCCTTGCAATACGTCCATTGGTTCATAACGTGACAGCTTCCTGTCGTAGTTCTGGTGCTCAGATCATCAACTGTGAATGTGCTCTTTATTTCAGTGGGTATCTGTGTCCTGTATGTGTAATATAAGCTGCTTTCCATCTATCTATCTATCTATCTATCTATCTATCTATCTATCTATCTATCTATCTATCTATCTATCTATCTATCTATCTATGTATCTATCTATCTATCTATCTATCTATGTATCTATCTATCTATCTATCTATCTATCTATCTATCTATCTATCTATCCATTCCTCCATCCATCCATCATCCATCTATCATCCATCCATCCAACCGACTGTTCGTCCATCTGCCCATCCATCCATCAATCCATCCGGCCGTCTATCCTTCTGCCCTTCCGTCCATCCATCCATCCATCCATCCATCCATCCATCCATCAATACTTCTCTCCATCCATCCATCCATCCATCAATACTTCTCTCCATCCATCCATCCTTTCCTTCCATCCATCAATCTACCCATCCATCAACCCATCCACCCTTCCATCTATACTTCTCTCATCCATCCATCCATCCTTTCCTTCCATCCATCAATCTACCCATCCATCAACCCATCCACCCTTCCATCTATACTTCTCTCATCCATCCATCCATCCATCCATGCATCCATCCAGCTATACTTCTCTCATCCATCCATCCATCCATGCATCCATCCAGCTATACTTCTCTCCATCCATCCATCTATCTTTCGTCCATCCATCTCCCCGTCCCTCCGCTCATCAGTAGCACATCTCTGAAGCATAATTACTTCCTAGTCTACTTTTGTTTTTGTTTTCCCAGAAGCAGATATGAGGTCTTCTTTTTGGTAAATTGGGAGTTTTATGTCAAAAGAGAGGAGGAGAGAGTGAAGTAAAGAAAAGAGAGGGCAGACTGATAGAGGGGGATCTCCCATCAGTGGTGGCTCTATCTGCAGAGCCCAGCCTTAATTACACCAACACCATTAAGATGCTGCTGAGCTGCCTCGTTAGCAAGAGGAGGAGGAAAGATGAGGTGACTTATAGGAGGATTACATCAGAGCCAGTCAGTATATATACACCTCTTTCTCTCTATCTCACACACACACACACACACCGCAGAGTCCTGTTTTTTGATTGGTCATCAGATAGCGTACCAGCCGGCTCCGGTTGTAAAGAACCGACAGGGTCGGGAGTTAATTCCCGCGGTGACTCATCAATAATTGCCGCATCTCGAGTCCCAGCAGTCATCGGCTGGTGAAATAAGACCATGATTAATGAGCAGCGTCACTGTATTGGTGTGTGAGATGAAGCCATGTCTTAAAGGCTCTCTGAGTTTGCTCCATCAGAAGCTGTCACATCTCATTTCACGACTGAGTGACTCATCGCTGTAACCGTCATCCGTGTGGATGCTTTCATGGGATCTTCCTCCTCCTCGACCTGAACAGCATCCTGTGAGTTCTGTGCCACGTTCAGTAAGTTAAGTGATATTTCTTTCACAAAACGTCCCTCAGAGGACTTCTCCATTGTTGTTGGACAAAGAACTGACGATGAACCTCTGCAGATGATTTTAGTCTGCATGCCAATGTGTCAAGAAGCAGAGGTGTGACATTTGAATTAAAAGAACACTTGAAATTGACTTGAAAATACCTGAAACCTTCCCCTTCAAGCACAAATATTAAAAAGCATGCTGTTTAAAAAGTGCATCCACGTTAACGATATTCATTCTGAGCAGGTCGACACTGTCATTGAACCTTTTCAACGGGATTCAATCAAGTTGGAGAAGAAAACCATGAAGCACTGACGCTGCATTACGGAGCAACAGTGAAAACAACGATACCAAATATCATATTGTTGTACAAAAACGTAAACAAAGTTTAGTAAAAAGTGTTTTTTTGTAAATGGTTTTATGTACTGTTTAGTTTTTGCGCTGCATTTCCCTGCATGAGACCAAAAGTGTATCTGTAGCATTTTTTTTCCGAAATCACCCTTTAAAAAGGTTTATAAACGCATGGCTTTATCATTAACTAATGCTTAATAAATATGTTATAAGCCATAAATAAGAATACATTGTGGCTGAGAAGGGATGTGAGATTCCCTTTGACTTATGTTTATTATAACGTTTTGATCACAAAGAAAAGATCTGTGTAGCATGAACACATTAAAGTAAAGCGCCTCTGCTGAACTGTGCAACACAAAAGTTGATCTCACTAAAAGCATATTACTGATTTATAAAGGATGTACATATTGCAATGAGCTGCAACTCGTAAATCCTTCCTAAAAGTGGCACCAGGTTATCTTATCTTTTAAACAAGGCATGACAAGTTTATTTATATAGCGGCGAAAAAAGACAATTCAAAGTTCTTTACAGGAAGCATGAAAAACACAAATAAAACAAAAAAATAATCCCATTCATAAATGAAAGAATAAAAGCAAGAGTCTGCTGCTGCCTGTGAGTTTGATGATAAAGACTCCAGATACATCAGGGTGTCAGTCAGCGGGGCGTCCAGGTGAAACCAGGTGTTTAACGCAGCGGGAGGCAGCTCCATGTTCACACCGGGCTCATAATGATCTGATCCACTGACTGACACGATGTTCTGTTTCAATGACCTTGAGCAGCCGCCCAATTAGACCTGACTGGAAGAGCACATCCGGCTTCCAACGTCCAAACATGTGCAGGTCGTCCTACATTCATATCTTCATGTTAACCCCAACAAAAACTGTCTCACCTCTGGTTGTCCCCTCCCTTAAAACATGTTTATCTCATAACCAGATTTGTAGAAGGAACAAAAAAACCTGCAGCAGAATTTATGCGCTCAAGCAGCTGCCGATTACCTCCTGTCACAATGAATCCCTTCACTTCATCTGTCAGATATATAAGTTTGTTTCTCTTTATAGGCAGTCTTCAAAATCTCCTGGTTTATTTGACACAATCTGTATCATCTTTAACACATGGGGGGGCTTTTTTTTCTTCCAAACCTGTGTGGGTGGAGGAGATGATTAATGCAAAACAATCCCGTCAGTTCCTCCCATAAAAGCATAACGCTAAGCCCCCTGAAGGCTGCCCGGCACACTGAAGACACGAGATGTTTCAGCGTGGGCTGCAGACGTCCGTTTTTTAAACTGTCTGTCATGTTGCGGAACATTTCAAGCGTGTTAAAAGGAGATGATGAAGAGACGCTTTGATCTTCCCCTCGCTGGGATTCATGTTTCAACTTTTATGAACTGAGAGAAAAGGAAATTAAAGAGCAGGATATCAAATAAGAGAGAAATATGTCGACGGTGTTCTGAATAATAAACTATATATGAGGGGAAAGTGCCTTACTCCGCCCTTTTTCCTTTTTGAACCCTCAGGAAGAGAAATAAAAGCTGCAGCTCTGAGTTCACTGGATCGGTAAATAACATACACTTGGACAAGTTCACTCTGTCAGCACGGCATCCTTCAGAGGCGCTCGTGTGCGTCACTGTGAGGTAATTAAGGGTTGTGGGTTCTAGACCTTTCTGCTCCTGTCTGCCTACAGTTGTCCTTAAATATTGCACACTGTTCTCTGCTGTAATTGCAGTGTAGAGAAACAGTCCGGTGACAGTTTTTGCTGCAATGTTAAGAATTTCCCTCATCTCTGCTGCTTCTGTGTGTGTGTGTGTGTGTGTGTGTGTGTGTGTGTGTGTGTGTGTGTGTGTGTGTGTGTGTGTGCGTGTGTGTGTGTGTGTGTGTGTGTGTGTGTGTGTGTGTGTGTGTGTGTGTGCGCATGTTTGTACTTGTACAGCTATCTTTGTGAGGACCAAATACTTTCAGAGAGTGAGGAAACCTCTGGTTAGAGCTGCATTCTCTCTCCTGACCACCAGGGGGCGACTCCTCCGGTTGTATAGAAGTATATGCTTCATGTGTTAAAGCTGCATTCTCTCTCCTGACCACCAGGAGGCGACTCCTCCGGTTGTATAGAAGTATATGCTTCATGTGTTAAAGCTGCATTCTCTCTACTGACCACCAGGGGGCGACTCCTCTGGTTGTATAGAAGTATATGCTTCATGTGTTAAAGCTGCATTCTCTCTCCTGACCACCAGGGGGCGACTCCTCTGGTTGTATAGAAGTCTATATAAATGACTCTACTTCTCTCTTGATTTATTCCCTCAGTAAACATTGTAAACATGAGTTTATGTCTCAATCTCTGGTTTTAAGTCTTCTGGAATAATAATTTGAATTGCCTTGTAAACAGATTCGTAGTAAGGATCAGTGTCTACCTGCAGAAATGACTTTAGATAACGGGCACAATTAGTTTCATGTTACGTAACAAACAGAATTATTAAATCCTTGTACTTCCATGAACCTGGGCTCTACTGCCACTTGGACTTAAATCAATTGCAATCAGACGTTTCTGTTATTGCTGGGAGGTACATACAAAGTCATTGCTTGCCCCTCGAGATGGGGAGAAGAAGAAGAAGAAAAAAAATCAATAACTCCTGAACTATTCCAGGCGTTTCACAGCCAACTCGAAGTGACAAGGGAGGTCACATGGAAGACGAGATTCAAACCGGCTGGAAACAGTCACTTCACATTTTAGATTGGCATTTCCAAACATTACTCAAATAAATAATTCACTGTGTTCAATTCCTCAAAACGTTTTGATTACATTTTTCATCATGATATATAATTGAATACATATATACGGGACCCCCCCCCGCCCCATTTTTGCCTTTTGTGAAATATTGACGTGTTCCACCACTTTATACTGAAGTCTCGTGGAATAAGGCAGACGGACAACACCAAACACCAACAAATTGTCAGAAAAACGAAACCCGCAAAGACGATGTTGCTCTGGTTATATAATATAGCATTAAATGCATATAGGCATGACATGCGGGTTTATCATACTCTGTATATAATAAGAAATGGACATAGTTGTCGTGATGTCCCCATTGGTTTGTTGACTGATGTGTTGAAACCTTGAATTCATCAATTTCTTCGTCGCCATCTTGGCTTTTTTGCAACTAAGGAACTGGAAGTGACCATATATGGTCACTTGAGGAGGAGTGACGTAGAGACGCTGTATATGTCTCTGGTGTCAACCTGTCAATCACCTTGTAGCCCCGCCCCTAAAGCATCCCCTGCTTTATGGTCTGTTTGACTCTAAATTACCATAATTTACTAAATGAACATCATGCTGTATTGAAGAAGACTTGAAACTAGAGATTGAGACATAAACTCATGTTTACAATGTTTACTGAGGAATAAATCAACCAGAGGAGTCGCATCCTGGTGGTCAGGAGAGAGAATGCAGCTTTAACACATGAAGCATAGACTTCTATACAACCAGAGGAGTCACCCCCTGGTGGTCAGTAGAGAGAATGCAGCTTTAACACATGAAGCATAGACTTCTATACAACCAGAGGAGTCACCCCCTGGTGGTCAGTAGAGAGAATGCAGCTTTAACACATGACACATGGTCCGAGGTAATATTTGTCTGATTAAAAAAAAGGTTGTTGTGAAAAAAAGGCACTCAATGAATAACTAAAAGATGAATATGGAGCCTCCTGAATCTATGGACCATCATGGACGTATAATGAGGTCGCTCAGTGGTGCCCGTCTTTTTGTAAATATTCACACGTTGTCGGCCTGAATGTAAATGTTATCATTTACACACAGGGAAAATAAATATATCAAATAAAGGGCGTGCCGTATAATCCTCTCATGGTGGTGACGACACTCTGCATCACAACTTGTGATTTGAATTTCAGATTCTGGGTTCATTTCACAGTTTCTTTAAGCTCCCGGTGTGACAGCACGGGGGGAGAAGGATGAAGAAGAAGCTTTTGATAAGTTGTTGACATTTTATAAGAGATACAAGAAAAAACATCAAACCGAGGGTTTCGTGTTTACTGAGTGATGGAAACATTTTGGTTTACGGGACAATACTGTTGTTCATGTTGTCGTCAGTTAAAGTTATAGTGCCTGGTTATGAGTATATGATTATTAATTATTGAGAATAAACACAGAATTACAGCATGCTTACAAATGAAAACTAAATAATGGAGTTTCATACTCAGCACATCTGTGTGCAGTTGGCATGTGAGAAGAGTTATTTATAGTTATTTATTTGTTGTTTGTATGTTAAGTTGTGATGCACAAATACTGTTTCCTTGGGTCTTGATATAGTTTTCAATGAAGAATTTGCTTTTGCAAGAAACATCAGATATTTTGTGGACATGTTTTTGCTTTTTTGCGTATTGAGTTTTGACAGAGGTAAAAAAAAAGGTGTTTTAGCAATTAAAAACAACTTTAATTTGTAAGATTTGAAGCAAACAAACACAGGGTTGTGGTTGAAGCATTTCCATCTGTGATACGCTAAACATTCGATGGAAGCAGGTATTTGATCAGATGTATCTGAGCGCCTACATTTACATATAGAACGCTTTTGTAATTATCGGGCCAATAATCAGTGAGAACTGCAGGCCAGCCTTCCAAATCCTTTACATCCAGTGATGAGCAGCACATGTTTCCATGAAGAGAGTCATTAGCAAAATGTAAAATATGCCTTTTTTCCCTGCTATGAAATGCATTGACTCTCCTGAGCATCGAGCCCAAGGTCGGCTTCTTTGACAGGACCTCAAACTGTAAATCTCAGCTCTGAAAGTGCTGACAAAGTTCATTTTGTTTTAGCTTGTTTTCTCTTCTTTTCTAAATGGCTCCCTGAAAAAGTTGTTTTCCCATGATCCAGAGAGGTTTGATCGCTGACGTGGATTCATCATCTTGTCAGGATGAAGGTGTGGAGAGCCCGGGGACAACGAGCCAGGAAACTCTCTTCACGCTTTTCCACCTCCCGCGAGCCCAAAGTGTCGGCCGCGATGCGTTCAGGTGACATTACCAACCACTAAACATCGGACAGGACAAGTGTTTTTATTTTCCTCCTAAATTGTACAGATAAAAAACAGAAGAAGCCGATCTCCAACGAGCATCCAAAACTAATTACACGTCCTGAATAATGAATGGTGGCGAGCGGCTGCTATTGGAGTTGTTGTAATGACTCACATTAGTCACCGAGGTTCTTGTCTCCGTGAGGGAAATGAGTCCCGGCCCGAAGGTCAACGGGGCAACCATCTTTAATCACCTGCTGTTCACCGATAAAACATCATTCATGTCCGATTGTTTCTCCTGGAACAAAAAGATAAAACAGGGAGGCTCCATGCAACACTTATAATGTCACTTAGCTGCTAAAGAAAACTGTCCACATCTCACGTTAACGGGGGAAACGGACATTTTGTTATTCAGACTGCAGGAAGTGATGACGAACGCTTTTATAAAATGTCAAGGTGGCGACTACAATCTCTCCACTTTCGGAAGCAGCTTTTTTCCTTATGTAACAGCATTGACATTAAAGAGAAGCTTAACTTTAGCATTTATTACAATTCTAAAGAGTCATCACTATGAACTTACACCACGCAGCCTTTTATCAGATCCGCTAAGGTTCAATGTTCCTTCTTGAACTAATAATTTATTAAACAATCTCAGTACAATGCACATTTTAGTGGCGGTTTCTTGAGCTTTTGATCGTATCACATGGCCTTCATCTGGAGAGCTCACACCACATGGTGCCTCATTGGACGCCCCACTAGGAACCCCAGGGAGTCCCTGTGACACGGTCATGACGTCAGCAAGACTATATACATGGTGCATTCCTTCATCCGCCTACATGGCGCCACCTTGTGGAACAATGGAACAGTTACAATCGATAGGAAAACTTTAAGAAGACTGTATGAAAGAAATGTAATTGATGTTACAGATAAATTACAATAAGGGATAAAGGTGTGTGCAGGAAGCTCATCTGAGGGACTAAAAAACAAATACAAAAACAGTATGGATGTTACAGTGAGGCCAAGCAGTGCATTTAATTATGTAATATTTCATGGTTCAGCTATACTTCTATAACATTCTTATTCACATCGGGGGATTTGCAGCATAATTTATGTCCCCCTCCACTCAAACATGTGTTTTTCTTGGATGTTTGTCCTTTCACCTCCAGAACGATGTGACTGCTGCTAAAAGGATTTCACCATTATCTGCTGAAGTTGGAAAGTTTCTCTGAGCTCTGAGTTGTAATGCTCAGCCATGAATAATAAAACTGATCTTATTTATTTGGACGCAAGCAATAGTAACTTTAAGCTCATTGTTTGGTTTTGCAATGGCTCAATATTTGTTGATTTTATTCAAATTAATTTAATTTGTCATTAAAAAAAACTCAGATAACGCGGTGCAAATCATATCAGTGAACAATACATTTCATTAATGAAGGCAATTCATTCACATTTCACACACAAATTATTAATGTAACTTCCATTAACAACTATTAATCATGAAGACACAGATTTAGTTTCAAAAGAAAAACAGGCTACTGGGGCAAATATGGAAGAGCAGCATTGAACTGAAGTAATTTTGGTGAAAACATTGGCTGAACTTTTCAACTGTTTTAGAGCCACCATGAAAACAATTAGAACAGATTATTGTTTTATTACAACTATTACAATAGTAGTAAATCAAAGAGAAAGTTTGGTCAACAAAAGGTAAAATATTCACGTCCCAAAACAAAGGACAGAATCCCTAACTATAAACATATTGATTGCAATCGATAATTCAGCTCAAACCATAGTGCTGCATAGGGGACATGGAATACTTTGACAACTTAAAACAAGTATAATTAATATATACATGACAATACATAACAGATAATACATGAGACAATATCATAGAAACAAATACCAACAGAATATAAATTGATGTGAAGCTTCATCTTTGCTGAATAAACTTATTTTGCAGTCTGTATCAGCCTGATTGTTTTTATGTGTTCAACTATGTCTCATTTATTTCTGATCTCATCAATACACTTGTGATTTGATAAATAAAAGAGATGAGAGAATCTTGTTGAGCAAACTCCACGACTAATTTGCTACACTAGTGTGGACTTTTAAATGTTGATTCATATTTTGCTTGAGTGAAAATGTTTTACAACAAAATAATTTATCCCGTGTGAATAGTCATGTGATCGTTCAGGTATCTCTTAAGTGAAAATGTTTTACTACACACGGAACAACTAAATGGTTTCTCCCCTGTGTGGATAGGCATGTGAGCATTCAGGTTTCCCTTTTGTGAAAATGTTTTACCACAAACTGAACAACTAAATCGTTTCTCCCCCGTGTGGATATTCATGTGAACGTTCAGGTGTCCCTTTTGTGAAAATGTTTTACTACACACGGAACAACTAAATGGTTTCACCCCTGTGTGGCTAGACATGTGATGGTTCAGGTGTCCCTTTTGTGCAAATATTTGACCACAAACG
>NC_136603.1:3516974-3521974 GCF_910589615.1 Taurulus bubalis | reverse complement strand
TGTACAGAATACAACCTGTATCATTCAATGCCTTTCAAATTCATATCAATATTAGCCATGGTTTTGGCTGGCATCAGTTAAAAGCCACTTAAGTTTAAGGCTTGATCCCATTGTGAAGGACATCAATGGCAGACTGACCGTTGTAATAATTGTGATAATAATTTGTTATCAACTAATACATGCCTAAAGTATGGAGTGTACAGCTGTAATATCAAAAGTAGAAGAATTAGCGATTGCTCAGTGTTCTCTTGCTTTGGGAGAATGTAAATCATTTGTAATCCATCCATCCATCCATTATCAGCCGCTTATCCAGGGTCGGGTCGCGGTGGCAGCAGGTTCAGCAGGCCGACCGAGGCTTCCCTCTCACCCGCAACACTTTCCAGCTCATTCTGGGGGATCCCGAGGCGTTCCAAGGCCAGCCGGGAGATATAATCCCTCCAGCGTGTCCTCGGTCTTCCCCGGGGTCTCCATACCAGTTGGGCGTGCCTGGAAAACCTCTAATGGGAGGCGTCCAGAAGGCATCCTGACTAGATGCCCGAACCACCTCAGCTGACTCCTTTCGACACGAAGGAGCAGCGACTCGACTCCAAGCTCCCCCCTGATGTCCGAGCTCCTTACCCTATCTCTAAGGGTGAGCCCGGCCACCCTGCGGAGGAAGCTCATTTTGGCCGCTTGTATCCGAGATCTCGTTCTTTCGGTCACGACCCAGAGTTCGTGACCATAGGTGAGGGTTGGAACATAGACCGACCAGTAAATGGAGAGCTTCGCCTTCCGGCTCAGCTCCCTCTTCACCAGGACGGACCGGTACAGCGCCTGTTTTATTGCTGCAGCCGCACCGATCCGCCTGTCATCTCCCGCTCCACCTTACCCTCACTCGTGAACAGGACCCCGAGATACTTGAACTCCTTCGCTTGGGGTAGGCAGTTTGTCCCCACCTGGAGGGAGCAATCCACCGGTTTCTGGCAGAGCACCATGGCCTCAGATTTGGAGGCGCTAACTCTCATCCCTGCCGCTTCACACTCGGCTGCAAAACGCCCCAGTGAATGCTGGAGGTCACAGTCCGAGGAGGCAAACAGGACCACATCATCCGCGAACAGCACAGAGGCGATCCCGAGACTCCCGAACCGGATCCTCTCCGCCCCCTGGCTGCGCCTAGATATCCTGTCCATGAAGGTCACGAACAGGACCGGTGATAAAGGGCAGCCCTGGCGGAGGCCAACACCCACCGGGAACGTGTTTGACTTACTACCGAGGATACGGACACAGCTCCTACTGCAGGCGTACAGAGACCGGATAGCCCGTGCCAACGGGTCCGGCACCCCATACCCTCGCAGCACCCCCCACAAAAACCCCCGAGGGACCCGGTCGAAAGCCTTCTCCAAGTCCACAAAGCACATGTAGACTGGTTGGGCAAACTCCCAGGACACCTCCAGTAGTCTTGCAAGGGTAAAGAGCTGGTCCACTGTTCCACGACCGGGACGGAATCCGCACTGCTCGTCTTGAATCTGAGGTTCGACAAGCGGTCGGAGCCTCCTTTCCAGCACCCTGGCATAAGCTTTTCCCGGTATTTGTAATTTTGTAATGAAAAGCACTAAAGCACCAATCACTTGCTTATCTATTCAACTCTCAGGATTAGTCACTCAAAAAACATTTTGTCTCAGAATTTATTGGCTAAATCCTCAGACATATCCACACATCTACAACATCATCGATATCATTTTTTCATTAGTATATATAGTACTTTTTTTCCTACACAGTGTAGATATCATCCATCCATTATCAGCCGCTTATCCGGAGTCGGTCCCCGGTGAAAGCAGGTTCAGCAGACCGACCCAGGCTTCCCTCTCACCCGCAACACTTTCCAGCTCATTCTGGTGAATCCCGAGGCTTTCCAAGGCTAGCCGGGAGATATAATCCCACCAGTTTAGATACCAAACAATATTATTTGTTTTTTTTATTGGCACATAAAGGAAAGATAGGAACATGTGGAAGAATCTTAAAAAGAAAATCTTTGGCTGGTCGTGTTCTTTTACTGTCAACGTTTTGAAAAATGTATTTACTGTTATCATATGTCTGGTGCACACTTTTACAGATGCATCTATATGTAACCAGTAATATGTTGTCATTTTCTTTTATTGGCAAAGTTTGGAAAACTGTAGTACTGTATTGTTACCATTTGGTTTTACAGATGCATCTATATGTAGCTGGCTGGGTTACGCCTATGACGCTCTTCTTTGTGTTCTTGGCGTTTTCAATAAAGAAGCACGAAGCAGCACTGGGTCTCAGGTGTTTAGTTTTAATCTGGTAAAAGATATAAAAAGTCACAAAATCATCATCAGCTGCTGGTGTGTGTCTGCTTGGCTCCCCGTCTGTCAGTTGGAAAGAATTAGAAAACGTGTGCACGAGCACACAGGTAGCTACACTGAACCCGGAAGTACAGGCATTTCTCCATGTATTTATTAATGACTTAGTTGTATGCCCGTGTACTTTGTACTTTTGTAATATGTGAAGCCAGCAGGCTCATTGTTGGTACAAGAAACAAGCACTTTGGCTTTTTCACCTGGAGCAGGAGAGCTGAGTTTGCTTCCCTGTAGACAATAGTACAACATCAAATAAAGGCTTTCTAAGTGACACGGGTTAAAAACTGTCAACTATCCGTCATATCTTTTCCAAGAACCTTCCTGTGAGTTTACAGTTACATAGAAGCTTATGTCAAGGGAATTATACAAAACGATGGAATCTGTCAAATGAAAACATTACACAGCTAAATACATTTTTAAAACACAGATGTACAGAGTACAGAGTTTTTAGTTTGTTTTTAGTTTCCTCCATTACAGACACACAGTGCGTTGTCATTGTTTAAAACCCTTTGTCTTCCATTTCATTTACAAACAAATTACATTTTACATATTTTTTTAAATAAATACAAGAGAAAGAGAAGAACAAAAACTTCCATCATTAATCTTTCACAACTGGAAGAAACTAATTATATTCTCTGTGGACTCTCATGTGTCTCTTCAGATTTCCCTGTTGTGTAAATCTTTTCCCACAAACATCACAACTGAATGGCTTCTCTCCTGTGTGGACTCTCATGTGTTTCTTCAGACTTCCATGTTCTGTAAATCTTTTCCCACAAACATCACAACTGAATGGCTTCTCTCCTGTGTGGACTCTCATGTGTGTCTTCAGATTTCCCTGTCGTGCAAATCTTTTCCCACATTCATCACAACTGAATGGCTTCTCTCCTGTGTGGACTCTCATGTGTTTCTTCAGATCTCCCCGTACTGTAAATCTTTTCCCACAAACATCACAACTAAATGGTTTCTCTCCAGTGAGAACTCTTGGCCGTGATTCTTTCTTTTGCTTCACTCTAAAACATTTCTTTCTCACCAAACAGCGAGAAGACATTTTTCCAAAATGACACACCATGTGTTTCTGCAGAAACCCCTTGTAGTAAAACCGTTTACTACACTTGAAGAAGCTGAAGGATTTGTTGCCAGTGTTACATCCCACATGACTTACAAGGGCTTCCTTATAATTCATGGCATGTGCAGCAGACTCAGGTGCCCTGGTCTCTTTCCAAACAGTGTCCCCGTCTTCACTTTCAGGTCCAGAATATGGTTCTTGCCAATCCACATAACCGACATCAGTCTCAGAAGATTCTGAAGCCTTTTCATCATCAGCATTTGGATGTGAATGACAATGTGTATTTAGGTTCCTGTCTGATCCCCCACAGTCCTCTCCGTCAGTTTCTGTTTTTATCGGTGTAGCTGACCTGCCGGCTGGAGGCTCCGCCTCTCTGTTGTCCTCCGTCTGGCTTTGATGAAGCTGTGAGGTCTCAGGTTCATCATCTTCACTCTTCACAGTAACAGCAGTGGATAGGAACTTGGTGATATCAGCCTCCTCCAGCACATTAAGCTGCTCTCCCTCTAGACGGGCCCAGAGATCCTCCTTTTCCTCTTTTATGTGAAGGGGCTCCTTTTCCTCTTTTATGTGGAGGGGCTCCTTTTCCTCTTTTATGTGGAGGGGCTCCTTTTCCTCTTTTATGTGGAGGGGCTCCTTTTCCTCTTTTATGTGGAGGAGCTCATTTTCCTCTTTTATGTGGAGGGGCTCCTTTTCCTCTTTTATGTGGAGGGGCTCCTTTTCCTCTTTTATGTGGAGGAGCTCCTTTTCCTCTTTTATGTGGAGGAGCTCCTTTTCCTCTTTTATGTGGAGGGGATCCGGGTCCTCCTGGTCCACGTCCAGGCACTCAGAGGGGGAATCTGCATTAATCGCCAACAGCTGCTGGACATCTGCAGGGAGCACATTATGGACAACTGTGACTTCAGACTGATATCAGCTTTCATTAGTGGAGACAGTCAAGGAGTTTGACTAAATGTATAAGTGTTGCATAATTTCTTAAATTCACCTTTAAAAAAGGCACTTGCATATGAGATACATACCCAGGTGTTACATCAAAAATTGCACCACAATCGCAGCTCTCTATATAACGAGGCATCAGTGTTCTAAGGCACGAGTGTAAAGAGATAATATGGCCCTAAAGCTGAAAAATTGAAGCTCGATTTTTGAAATTCTTTATATCTCTTGTGAAAACATTCCTTTACTCATGTAAACAGAATACCTCAGAAATCAATTATCTGATGATATGGTTTCTCTGGATGGCATCGCTCTGGCATCCACCACCGTAAGGAATCTCAGAGTTATTTTTGACCAGGACCTGTCCTTTGGCTCCCACGTGAAACAAACCTCAAGGACTGCCTTTTTTCACCTACGGAACATCTAAAAAATGCGGCACATCCTGTCTCAACGTTTCGATGCAGAAATGGTGATCCACGCATTTGTTACTTCAAGACTGGATTACTGTTACTCCTTATTATCAGGCTGCTCCGGTAAGTCTCTTGGGTCTCTCCAGTTGATCCAGAGTGCTGCAGCTCGTGTACTAATGAGGGCGCGGAAGAGAGATCACATTACTCCTGTATTAGCTGCTCTCCCCTGGCTTC
>NC_136603.1:3429474-3511974 GCF_910589615.1 Taurulus bubalis | reverse complement strand
AAGTGGCTGCGACGTATTTGACAAGTTCATGAAATAATCATAATTAATAGAGGAAATTATGGGAGCATTGTTTGTATTGTACGGACCGTCGAGTCCCGTTCAGTTCAGTGTAACATAACTGTTGTGCGTGTTGCTGCTGTAATAGTGTTGTTCCAATCTGCTGAGCTTTGTTGAGTTTTAATCCTCCACAACGAGTAAAGTCAGTAGACGTAGAGATGTACGCAGTAAAAAGTATAATATGTAGTACAGTAAAGAGTAAAATATGTACCGCCGAACAGCATCCTGTCATGCACGTATTTATGTATATGATATCAGACAGCAGGCCTAGGTAGAAAATGCACGGCCCGCCACTGCAATACAGAACCTGCAACTCTACCTCAGTACATGATGTGAATACTGCAGTACAGTACCTGTAACTCTACCTCAGTACATGAAGTGAATACTGCAGTACAGTACCTGTAACTCTACCTCAGTACATGATGTGAATACTTCAGTACAGTACCTGTAACTCTACCTCAGTACATGATGTGAATACTGCAGTACAGTACCTGTAACTCTACCTCAGTACATGATGTGAATACTTCAGTACAGTACCTGTAACTCTACCTCAGTACATGATGTGAATACTGCAGTACAGTACCTGTAACTCTACCTCAGTACATGATGTGAATACTTCAGTACAGTACCTGTAACTCTACCTCAGTACATGAAGTGAATACTGCAGTACAGTACCTGTAACTCTACCTCAGTACATGATGTGAATACTTCAGTACAGTACCTGTAACTCTACCTCAGTACATGATGTGAATACTGCAGTACAGTACCTGTAACTCTACCTCAGTACATGATGTGAATACTTCAGTACAGTACCTGTAACTCTACCTCAGTACATGATGTGAATACTTCCTCCAGAACTGCTTCCATCAGTTTAAAGTGATGAAGAAACAAACAGAACCAACCTGCTCTTTGTATCCGGACTTCCGGGTTGAAAACAGCGTCAAGTAGTCTCCGTTGTCGCTCGTTCTCCTCTTTTGATCTAGAAAGTTCCTCCTCGTTCTCTGCTGTCGTTCTTTCAAACAGCATTTGGACTTTAGACATTTTCTCAACGACAGAAACGTTTCCTCCACACAAACTCCGTCACAAACCCCGTTTCCTCTCCATTAAACGGGGACGAGCTGTGTCTGTTAGCAGCATGCTAAGCTAACTTCAGTATCTTTGAAGGCTACCGGGAGATGAGTCAGAGGAACAACATCCGGGAACAAAGGTGAACATCTAGAAGTCCATTCAGAAGGTTTATCCAGACATACAGAGACTCTGCTGGATCAGTACTGAAGGAGCTACCTTCACTTTACCAACACAACAACGAGACGCTGCTGTTGCTCCTGACGGTAGCGGCCATGTTGCTAATGGAGGAACTTCCGGGTCAGCTTGCGGGGTCACCTTCAAAATAAAAGCTTTCAAAAGCTTCAATGTGCTTTTAATATGGAAGCCTATTTTCGAAACTGTGATGAAAAAAAATTAAGATCCTGTAAGTCGAGAGATGTTGACTGAGGGTGGGTGTAACAAAGCAGAGCAGGGAAGCTATGGTGAAGAAAAAGTGAACCAGGTGAAGTAAAGATAAGGTTTGAGTAAACGGCATACGCTTGTCACTGTAACTGCAATACAACCTTTGCAGGTAAAAGCCAATGAGAGGAGGCTAACGGCCGATCAACAACATGTAGAATAGCGTTATTTGCTGCTATTTTGACAGCAGTGTCTCGGTATGTAACAATGCAGTTACAGCAGCAATCTGTCCTGAAACTAGTTAGAGCAAGTGCCTCAGACCTCAAAACACTATTTAGTGCTTCACCTTTTATATAAGCTACATGTACAGTATACAACCTGTATCATTCAATGCCTTTCAAATTCATATCAATAATAGCCATGGTTTTGGCTGGCATCAGTTAAAAGCCACTTAAGTTTAAGGCTTTATCCCATTGTGAAGGACATCAATGGCAGACTGACCGTTGTAATAATTGTGATAATAATTTGTTATCAACTAATACATGCCTAAAGTATGGAGTGTACAGCTCTAATATCAAAAGTAGAAGAATTACCAATTGCTCAGTGTTCTCTTGCTTTGGGAGAATGTAAATCATTTGTAATGAAAAGCACTAAAGCACCAATCACTTGCTTATCTATTCAACTCTCAGGATTAGTCACTCAAAAAACATTTTGTCTCAGAATTTATTGGCTAAATCCTCAGACATATCCACACATCTACAACATCATCGTCATCATTTTTTCATTAGTATATATAGTACTTTTTTTCCTACACAGTGTAGATATCATCCATCCATTATCAGCCGCTTATCCGGAGTCGGTCCCCGGTGAAAGCAGGTTCAGCAGACCGACCCAGGCTTCCCTCTCACCCGCAACACTTTCCAGCTCATTCTGGTGAATCCCGAGGCTTTCCAAGGCTAGCCGGGAGATATGGTCCCACCAGTTTAGATACCAAACAATTTTATTTGTTTTTTTTATTGGCACATAAAGAAAAGATAGGAATATGTGGAAGAATCTTTCAAAGAAAATCTTTGGCTGGTCGTGTTCTTTTACTGTCAGCGTTTTGAAAAATGTATTTACTGTTACCATATGTCTGGTGCACACTTTAACAGATGCATCTATATGTAGCTGTCTGGGTTACACCTATGACGCTCTTCTTTGTGTTCGTGGCGTTTTCAATTAAGAAGCACGAAGCAGCACTGGGTCTCAGGTGTTTAGTTTTAATCTGGTAAAAGCTAGATACAGCTAGACACAGCTAAATACATTTTTAAAACACAGATGTATTTGTACAGAGTTTTTATTTTGTTTTTAGTTTCCTCCATTACATACACACAGTATGTTGTCATTGTTTAAAACCCTTTGTCTTCCATTTCATTTCCAAACAAATTACATTTTACATATTTTTTTTAGTCTAGTCAGGATGCCTCCTGGACGCCTCCCATTAGAGGTTTTCCAGGCACGTCCAACTGGTAGGAGACCCCGGGGAAGACCAAGGACACGCTGGAGGGATTATATCTCCCGGCTGGCCTTGGAACGCCTCGGGATCCCCCAGAATGAGCTGGAAAGTGTTGCGGGTGAGAGGGAAGCCTGGGTCGGCCTGCTGAAACTGCTGCCACCGCGACCCGACCCCGGATAAGCGGCTGATAATGGATGGATGGATATTTTTTTTAATAAATACAAGAGAAAGAGAAGAACAAAAACTTCCATCATTAATCTTTCACAACTGGAAGAAACTAATTATATTCTCTGTGGACTCTCATGTGTTTCTTCAGATTTCCCTGTTGTGTTAATCTGTTCCCACAAACATCACAACTGAATGGTTTCTCTCCTGTGTGGACTCTCATGTGGGTCTTCAGACTTCCCTGTTCTGTAAATCTGTTCCCACAAACATCACAACTGAATGGTTTCTCTCCTGTGTGGACTCTCATGTGTGTCTTCAGATTTCCCTGTACTGTAAATCTTTTCCCACAAACATCACAACTGAATGGTTTCTCTCCTGTGAGAACTCTTGGCCGTGATTCTTTCTTTTACTTCACTCTAAAACATTTCTTTCTCACCAAACAGTGAGAAGACATTTTTCCAAAATGACACACCATGTGTTTCTGCAGAAACCCCTTGTAGTAAAACTGTTTACTACACTTGAAGAAGCTAAAAGATTTGTTGCCAGTGTTGCATCCCACATGACTTACAAAGGCTTCCTTATATTTCAGGGCATGTGCAGCAGACTCAGATGCCCTGGTCCCTTTCCAAACAGCGCCCCCGTCTTCACTTTCAGGTCCAGAATATGGTTCTTGACAATCCACATAACTGACATCAGTCTCAGAAGATTCTGAAGCCTTTTCATCATCAGCATTTGGATATGAATGACAATGTGTATTTAGGTTCCTGGCTGATCCCCCACAGTCCTCTCCATCAGTTTCTGTTTTTATCGGTGTCTCTGACCTGCCGACTGGAGGCTCCGCCTCTTTATTGTCCTCCGTCTGGCTTTAATGAAGCTGTGAGGTCTCAGGTTCATCATCTTCACTCTTTACAGTAACAGCAGTGGATAGGAACTTGGTGATATCAGCCTCCTCCAGCACATTAAGCTGCTCTCCCTCTAGACGGGCCCAGAGATCCTCCTTTTCCTCTTTTATGTGGAGGAGCTCCTTTTCCTCTTTTATGTGGAGGGGCTCCTTTTCCTCTTTTATGTGGAGGAGCTCCTTTTCCTCTTTTATGTGGAGGGGCTCCTTTTCCTCTTTTATGTGGAGGGGATCTGGGTCCTCTGGGTCCTCCTGGTCCACGTCCTCAGGGGGGGCATCTGCATTAATCGCCAACAGCTGCTGGACATCTGCAGGGAGCACATTATGGACAACTGGGACTTCAGACTGATATCAGCTTTCATTAGTGGAGACATTCAAGGAGTTTGACTAAATGTATATGTGTTGCATAATTTCTTAAATTCACCTTTAAAAAAGGCACTTGCATATGAGATACATACCCATGTGTTACATCAAAAATTGCACCACAATCTCAGCTCTCTATATAACGAGGCATCAGTGTTCTAAGGCACGAGTGTAAAGAGATAATATGGCCCTAAAGCTGAAAAATTGAAGCTCGATTTTTGAAATTCTTTATATCTCTTGTGAAAGCATTCCTTTACTAATGTAAACAGAATACCTCAGAAATCAATTATCTGATGATATGGTTTCTCTGGATGGCATCGCTCTGGCATCCACCACCGAAAGGAATCTCTGAGTTATTTTTGACCAGGACCTGTCCTTTGGCTCCCACGTGAAACAAACCTCAAGGACTGCCTTTTTTCACCTACGGAACATCTAAAAAATGCGGCACATCCTGTCTCAACGTTTCGATGCAGAAATGGTGATCCACGCATTTGTTACTTCAAGACTGGATTACTGTTACTCCTTATTATCAGACTGCTCCGGTAAGTCTCTTGGGTCTCTCCAGTTGATCCAGAGTGCTGCAGCTCGTGTACTAACGAGGGCGCGGAAGAGAGATCACATTACTCCTGTATTAGCTGCTCTCCCCTGGCTTCCTGTAAGATCGAGAATCATATTTAAAATCCTTCTCCTTACCTACAAAGCCTTAACTGGTGATGCACCATCATATCTTAAGGAGCTTATAGTGCCATATATCCCCACTAGAGCGTTGTGCTCACTGAGTGCGGGGTTACTTGTGGTTCCCAGAGTTTAAAAAAAGTAGGTTGGGGGCTAGAGCTTTCATTTATTGGGCTCCTCTTCAGCTTCCACTTTCAGTGTGGGGGGAAGGCACGGTCACCTCATTTAAGAGTAGACTTTCCTCTTTGATAGCGCTTATAGTTAGGGCTGTTTCAGCCTTATGCCGTGTTCACACCGGACGTGGCGCGAATTTGCGGCGCGACCAGATTACATGTAAAGTCAATCCACAGACGCGCTGCGACGCAAATTGGCGATTTATTCGCGCCGCGGTGAGATAGACGCGTTTGAGGCGGCGCGAACAAAACGTTTGACCTGGGGCGAACAAAGCGAAGGACGCGGCGCGAATTCGCGTGAGTTGAATTCTCCCAACTCTGGCGGAGAAATCGCGTGACGCAAAGTTGCGGCAGCCAATCAGCGGTGAGAATCAGCGTTGAGAAGCTCCTCCCGTCATCACCTCCGTCTCGCCGTTTCTGAATGAAACTGCTGCTGCGAATTTTCGCGCCGCGTCCGGTGTGAACACGGCATTATAGTTAGGGCTGGCTCAGGTTTGCCCTGGTCCAGCCCCTAGACATGCCTGGACTGCTTGGGGACATCTTAGGATACACTGAGCTCCTCTTCTCTTCTTCTTTCTCTCCTTCTGTTTAAATTATTGTCTCTTTAATGCACATTGCTAACTCTACTTTTTTTTCCGAGAGCCTCTGTGCTTCTTCGCCTCAAGTTTCCATGAATCATGACTGCCTGTAGCCGGTCCTGCCTCCTGCCATGGCCCTGCTGATGCCCCTCCTCTCTCCCTCCTTCTGCTTCATGGATCGTGGTTATCTGGATCGTGGACCATGTCTACTACTTATTATATCTACAGGGTAAGTCAATGCCTTTCAGTACATTTTCATTTTTGCTCACAGGGTTTGAATCCAGGTCATTGTGATCTTTTTATAAATATATTTTCTTAAAGGAGTTTTTTCATACGTGGTTGTGATGCAGTGCTCACTTATACAATATGATCGCTGCAATGGAGATGAAATGTGGCTTGAAGATCTCCAGCAATGTGTTTGTGAATGTGTGATGAATCTGGTTACCGAGACAGACAACCGCTGCAGCTGTGACGTGAACACAACGCGCATGCGCAGGAAACCAGTAGGTTTAACAACAGTTTGGGTGGAACACCGGGAACAAAAATGAAAAAGCACAAACCTGATCTGTGTAGCTCATGTTCTCTCAAACGAGAAACGGTCTCCTCATAATCTTCTATTAATCCGTGCAACTCCCCAAAAGCCTCTTCAACGGCCGCGTGGACTCGCTGCTTCACCAACAGTCTCAGCATTTCTTCTGGAGACATGGAGACGCGGGCTGCAGCGGAGAGTCAACACATTTCCTCCTGACGTCTGAAAACACTTCTCCTTGAGCGTGTGAAGAGGATCCGACTCCACTTTCACTAAGGCACGTAGTTATGACGCGCCGGCAGGCGCATGTTAGTGACGTCAGTCTGCAGCGTTGAAACTACAACGTTGTAGTCCATCTCTACCACAATAAAGATCATCTTAAATACTTCATCCGTCTTCTTATAGTGTTGCGTCGTGCAGACGATTTAAACAACCTCATAGTACTACTTTATTAACATAAACAACCTGGTTCATAGTATTACTTTATTAACATAAACAACCTGGTTCATAGTATTACTTTATTAACATAAACAACCTGGTTCATAGTATTACTTTATTAACATAAACAACCTCATAGTACTACTTTATTAACATAAACAACCTGGTTCATAGTATTACTTTATTAACATAAACAACCTCATAGTATTACTTTATTAACATAAACAACCTGGTTCATATTATTACTTTATTAACATAAACAACCTGGTTCATAGTATTACTTTATTAACGAGGTTGGAATAGAAATGAAAGAAGGAATATGAATTTTCCTGTATTTTTCATAGAGTATAAAGTTGCTAAACTGTCTCTTTGTTCAGTTTCAAACATGCTGAATTAAATACGTTCTCCCACTAATAATGTGTGTCATATGTGTGTGTCTCATATCCCTTTATGTTGTTATGGTTCATATGCATATTTAAATCTGATCCCTTTCTTTATTATTATTATTATTGTTTAAAAGTGATTTGTGTATGAGGACGTTTTTTTTATTTCAGCCTGAGGAAACCCTGTTAAATAAATAGTGGAGTATTTCTGTACTTCCTGTTTGAGGCCACTAGGTGGAGCCGCTGCTCAGTATTTTCCCTTCCTTCCTCTAATCCAGTGGTTCTCAAACTTTTTTTGTCACGCCCCACTTTGGAGGAAGAAAAATGTTCATGCCCCACCGCCCCAACAAAAAGCCGATCTCAGTAAGAGAGGCTTTTCTGCTGTTTTAGTTTTGGCAAAACGCCAAGAATCTTGGCCGCCGCGCATGTGCAAGCATAACCTTTTAACCGTGTAACGGAAACATTTCCACGAAAGTAGAGGCATTTTCACTAATGTCCAGGAGACATGAGTCAGTAACTAACACTGTTGGACTTCCTGCTCTTCATCTTCATCTTCATCATTCCTACTATTCGGTGCCATTTCAGCCAGGTTTACTTCTTTCAACATGTGTTTTATTTTCCATGACTTTTATATTTCATCTGAAAGAGGGCTTGTTAAACTAACAGAAAAATATATTGGTCAAGCTCAGGATATGATCTAAAAATGTTGAGCAATACTTTACATGTGAGCAAGACCAAATGTCCACCCTGTTACAGGACATTCACATCTCTAGTAATGCGTTTCTAAAACACAGGTATTGGAATAATTACGTTTTCTAAGAGTAAAGAGGTCCCTTACTTTAGCCTGAACATATTTTAAAGAGTATTGACAAACAAGCATTAGTTTGAAAAAAGTTCTTCTGGAATTCTGTAATTTACCCACATTTATTTTAGAATGAAGGGAATTTCAATTGAAATTTTACCCCATTTTTAGGATATTTCATTAACTACAAAGATGTGCTCAATATTTGTTGATTTCATTTAATTATCATTATAAAAAACCTCAGATAACAGGGTGCAAATCATATCAGTGAACAATACATTTCATTAATGAAGGCAATTCATTCACATTTCACATACAAATTATACATGTAACTTCCATCAACAACTATTAATCATGAACACAGAGATTTATTTTCAAAAGAAAAACAGGCTGCTGCAGTTTAGCTACAAACACTGGAGCAAATATGGAAGAACATTGAACTGAAGTCATTTTGGTGAAAACATTGGCTGAACTTTTCAACTGTTTTAGACCCACCATGAAAACAATTAGAACAGATTACTGTTTTATTACAACTATTAAAATAGTAGTGAATCAAGAGAAAGTTCGGTCAACAAAAAGTAAAATATTCACGTCCTAAAACAAAGGACAGTATCCCTAAATCTCATAGAGATGAGATCAGTAGATGATGATATTGAAGAAGAAAGAAGGAAGGAGATAATTAAACACAATTATTTTCTCAATTCAGTCATTCTTCAGTTATGGAACAAAACTGCAGTTTCTACAGTAAAACTAAATCAAGGAAGTAATGAGTTTAAACTGGAGAGAAAACATTGCTGAAGAGAAATAAGGTTAAATATTTCCCTCAGTTTCATCACCTATGATAATTCAGCTCAAACCATAGTGCTGCATAGAGGACATGGAATACTTTGACAACTTATAACAAGTATAATTAATATATACATGACAATACATTACACATGAAACATGAAACAATATCATAGAAACAAATACCAACAGAATATAAATTGATGTGTAGCTTCATCTTTGTTGAATGAACTTATTTTGCAGTCTGTATCAGCCTGACAGTTTTTAAGTGTTTAACTATGTCTCATTTATTTCTGATCTCATCAATACACTTGTGATTTGATGAATAAAAGAGACGAGAGAATCTTGTTGAGCAAACTCCACGACTAATTCGTTTCACTAGTGTGGACTTTTAAATGTCGATTCATATTTTGCTTGAGTGAAAATGTTTTACAACAAAATAGTTTATCCCGTGTGGATAGTCATAGTCATGTGATCGTTCAGGTATCTTTTAAGTGAAAATGTTTTACTACAAATGGAACAACTAAATGGTTTCTCCCCTGTGTGGATAGTCATGTGAGCATTCAGGTTTCCCTTTTGTGAAAATGTTTTACCACAAACTGAACAACTAAATCGTTTCTCCCCTGTGTGGATATTCATGTGAACGTTCAGGTGTCCCTTTTGTGAAAATGTTTTACTACACACGGAACAACTAAATGGTTTCACCCCTGTGTGGCTAGACATGTGATGAATCAGGTGTCCCTTTTGTGCAAATATTTGACCACAAACGGCACAACTAATAGGTGTCAGTCCTGTGTGGAAAGTCATGTGATTGTTCAGGTGTCCCTTTAGTGAAAATGTTTTACTACACACAGAACAACTAAATGGCTTCACTCCTGTGTGGATAGTCATGTGATAGTTCAGGGATCCCTTTTGTGAAAATGTTTTACTACACAAAGAACAACTAAATGGCTTCACTCCTGTGTGGACAGTCATGTGAGCGTTCAGGGTTACCTTATGTGAAAATGTTTTACTACACATGGAACAACTAAATGGCTTCACTCCTGTGTGGACAGTCATGTGAGCGTTCAGGGTTACCTTTTGTGAAAATGTTTTACTACACACGGAACAACTAAATGGCTTCACTCCTGTGTGGACAGTCATGTGATCGCTCAGGTGTCCCTTTTGTGAAAATGTTTTACTACACACGGAACAACTAAATCGTTTCTCCCCTGTGTGGATAGTCATGTGAACGTTTAGGTGTCCCTTTTGTGAATATGTTTTACTACACACGGAACAACTAAATCGTTTCTCCCCTGTGTGGATATTCATGTGAACGTTCAGGTGTCCCTTTTGTGAAAATGCTTTACTACACACGGAACAACTAAATGGTTTCACTCCTGTTTTGGATCTAGTGCGTCTCTTCAGACGTACCTTGTGGTCAGAGCTTCCAGCGCCTTCAGGCGAGCTGATTAATGTATTTCCAGTACTACAGTTCACATCACGTACAGGTACTTCATTGTTTTGCAGAGGGTTTGAATCTGACTGAGGTTCCAGAGTCTCCTTCCAATCTCTACTGTCATCAGTGTCATCAGTCTCTGGTTCTGATCCTCCACAATCAGCTCCATCAGCTTCTGTTTCCATCGGTTCAGTTTGTCTTTGATGAAGCTGTGAGGACTGAGCTTCTTCTTCATCATCATCTTCACTCTTCACAGGAGTGAATGAGAACTTGATACCAGCCTCCTCCAGCCCTTGAAGCTGCTCTCCCTCCTGACTGGTCCAGAGGTCCTCTTGTTCCTCTTTAATGTGGGGGGGCTCTGGATCCTCCTGTTCCTCTTTAATGTGTGGGAGCTCTGGGTCCTCCTGTTCCTCTTTAATGTGGAGGGGCTCTGGATCCTCATGTTCCTCTTTAATGTGGGGGGGCTCTGGATCCTCATGTTCCTCTTTAATGTGGGGGGGCTCTGGGTCCTCCTGTTCCTCTTTAATGTGGGGGAGCTCTGGGTCCTCCTGTTCCTCTTTAATGTGTGGGGGCTCTGGGTCCTCCTGTTCCTCTTTAATGTGGGGGGGCTCTGGGTCCTCCTGTTCCTCTTTAATGTGGGGGGGCTCTGGGTCCTCCTGTTCCTTTTTAATGTGTGGGGACTCTGGGTCCTCCTGTTCCTCTTTAATGTGTGGGGACTCTGGGTCCTCCTGTTCCTCTTTAATGTGTCGGTGCTCTGGGTCCTCCTGTTCCTCTTTAATGTGTGGGGGCTCCTGGTCCTCCTGGTCCAGACTAGAGCTCCAGTCCTGCTGCTCAAGGGGAACCTCTTCTTTAACCACCAACAGCTGCTGGAAGTCTGTGGAGAATAATAAAATACATTCATATGTCTGAGGAATCTTATATTAAACTATATTATTTAAGAGGTTTATCACTGAAAAAGCAGTGCAGCCGCAGCGCAGCACCGGCGCAGCACTGGCGCAGCACCGGCGCAGCACCGGCGCAGCGCCTATTATCGGACCCAAAAAATGATAATCGTTTTGTTTGAACGTTTCCTTAATTATCTCCGGAACCACATCGTTGTTGTGTTACAATACCACAACCCTTGTGAGAAGATACATATGATGTAAAACATAATTAAAGTAACCGTTAAATGTAAGTACTTAGGTAAACTCCGTCGACTATATGGCTGCTCTGTCAGCTTGCCGCCAAATCCATGATAAATACCCTTTACAAACACCTTCCCAATATGTCAAAGCTTGGTTTTGCAGTGATTTATGATTATTTAGGTCCTAATCTTTCCGAAAAGGTGTCTTATTAGTACGTGGGATGTTAGTAAGGGCCTGAACCATGGAGTTTGAACAAGTCGGCGACCGCTCCAAAAGACATTTTTGGGAAATCTTGCTAAGATCATGCTGGACATTAATAGTTATGGTCAAAATATGTTCTAAGAGTGATTTTTTTTAAAATATATATCAGGGTGGGAGATTTACATATTTTTTAGGGGCAATCTTTCCCCCACCGACTGTAATCCAGCGGCACAAAAAAATTGGGGGAACTTTTTTAAACTTTTGAAATAAGATTGAACCTTTGTTCAAAATAATAAAAATACTTATTTAGGCTTACAGTATATGAGCAATTGTCATCAAATTACAATAATAAGACTACTAGGCAGTAGTATACAGATTCAAAGTGGTTTTATTAGATTTTTGGAACAAAAAACAAACAGAAAACATAAATCAGACAATCCTATTCAATTGTATTCTTATTTCTGTGTGGTTATTTATTGTTATTACATTTTCTAAACAACTATAAACAATTCCAGCTTTTTTCTTTCTTTTTGTTATAATTCAACATGATATTTATTGATATTTTTGTTACCTTAATAACGTTGTACCTACCTAGGTAAATAAAGCAGGTCTAATCAAGGAGCGCTCCATTGAAAAAACAAAAATGAACACGCAACATCAGTCAGGGCGGAAATCAAAAAGTGGCTGCGACGTATTTGCCAAGTTCATGAAATAATCATAATTATTAGAGGAAATTATGGGAGCATTGTTTGTATTGTACGGACCGTCGAGTCCCGTTCAGTTCAGTGTAACATAACTGTTGTGCTTGTTGCTGCTGTAATAGTGTTGTTCCAATCTGCTGAGCTTTGTTGAGTTTTAATCCTCCACAACGAGTAAAGTCAGTAGACGTAGAGATGTACGCAGTAAAAAGTACAATATGTAGTACAGTAAAGAGTAAAATATGTACCGCCGAACAGCATCCTGTCATGCACGTATTTATGTATATGATATCAGACAGCAGGCCTAGGTAGAAAATGCACGGCCCGCCACTGCAATACAGAACCTGCAACTCTACCTCAGTACATGATGTGAATACTGCAGTACAGTACCTGTAACTACCTCAGTACATGAAGTGAATACTTCAGTACATTACCTGTAACTCTACCTCAGTACATGATGTGAATACTGCAGTACAGTACCTGTAACTACCTCAGTACATGAAGTGAATACTGCAGTACAGTACCTGTAACTCTACCTCAGTACATGATGTGAATACTTCCTCCAGAACTGCTTCCATCAGTTTAAAGTGATGAAGAAACAAACAGAACCAACCTGCTCTTTGTATCCGGACTTCCGGGTTGAAAACAGCGTCCAGTAGTCTCCGTTGTCGCTCGTTCTCCTCTTTTGATCTAGAAAGTTCCTCCTCGTTCTCTGCTGTCGTTCTTTCAAACAGCATTTTGACTTTAGACATTTTCTCAACGACAGAAACGTTTCCTCCACACAAACTCCGTCACAAACCTCGTGTCCTCTCCATTAAACGGGGACGAGCTGTGTCTGTTAGCAGCATGCTAAGCTAACTTCAGTATCTCTGTAGGCTACCGGGAGATGAGTCAGAGGAACAACATCCGGGAACAAAGGTGAACATCTAGAAGTCCATTCAGAAGGTTTATCCAGACATACAGAGACTCTGCTGGATCAGTACTGAAGGAGCTACCTTCACTTTACCAACACAACAACGAGACGGTGCTGTTGCTCCTGACGGTAGCCGCCATGTGGCTAATGGAGGAACATCCGGGTCAGCTGCAGCTTGCGGGTGTCACCTTCAAAATAAAAGCTTTCAGAAACTTCTATGTGCTTTTAATATGGAAGCCTATTTTCGAAACTGTGATGAAAAAAAAATTAAGATCCTGTTAGTCATAATTATGAGATAGCATGCCTTTCAAATTCATATCAATATTAGTCATAGTTTAAGTTTAAGGCTTTATCCCATTGTGAAGGACATCAATGGCAGACTGACTGTTGTAATATATTTTTATCAACTAATACATGCCTAAAGTATGGAGTGTACAGCTCTAATATAAAAAGTAGAAGAATTAGTGATTGCTCAGTGTTCTCTTGCTTTGGGAGAATGTAAATCATTTGTGATGAAAATCACTATCGCACCAATAACTTGCTTATCTATTCAACTCTCAGGATTAGTCACTCAAAAAACATTTTCTCTCAGAATTTATTGGCTAAATCCTCATGCCGCGTTCACACCAAAAGATTTGCTTCACACCCAAAAAGTAGTCGCTCGACTTCATGTGGTTAATTCGCTTTTTCGCAACCATTCACGGCCGAAAGGGGGCGCGGCTGCGTTCCAATTCTTACATCGTCAAATTACTGAAGTAATAACAATAAAATATATGTTAAAGTCCCAGTTAAACGAATGTTAGAGGGTGTGATTGTGAATAATATGACCAGAAACTTGGTCTGAGTTAAAAATGCATTTTTTATTTCACTTCGACTTTAAGTTTAAAAAGAAAAAAGGCTCATGTGAGTCGTATATTATGCATTCATTATTTAAATAATACAACTTGTGGATTAATATGTACGCAGCATTTTACTGTTGTGTTAGTAAAAGACAATACTTCTATCTGCTCTGTAAAAGTATAAAGTAGTCGGACCAGCCGTGGCACAGAGAGCGAGGGATAAACTCCAGGAGTTCCAGAGGGGACGGACCGAGCAAACATGAACGGGATCTCAAGCCCCACGACCCGAGATGACTGTTACAATTCTGAGACTCTAACTCGACTACACTAGATTTGTATTTTGGCTTCATATGGATCACTTTTCCATGGGATACGTTGGACTCACAGGATGGTGGAGTTACTGCTCACCAGCCATCCTCAATGCAGGGCCCTCTGCTAACGAGAGGCAGCGCCCTCGACCCACCAACGGGGTCACAGTCGAGGAGGAGCAAGAGCCTCCTTTACGTTTGGAGGTCTGTTTACTTTTGTGTTTCATAGTCATTGGTTTTGTTCAGATTTTGTTTAGGGGGGCAACGAGCTCATGTATTATTTGGTATACATGTGATAACCAGATATAGAGAACACCTTGAATGACGAATTAGAAAATAAAAGGATTCACAAAACAAACTTTTTATGAATCGGGCCTGAAAGCAACTTAAATGTTAGCAGCACGCCTCAGGAAACAACAAAGTATTAATTCAATACACAAGATCAGAGACCCCTTAACTAATAAAATAACCTACGAATCAGAAGAAATTCATAAAAATGTTAAAGATTACTACGAAACCCTATACTCACAGCCTAAGATTGTCAATGAAGATAGCATTAAACAATATCTGTCATCATTAGATCTTCCTTCCATAGGAAAATTACAAAATGTAGAAAAAATGCCCCATCACAAAAAAAGAATTGGACTTGGCAATTAGTAAATTGAAAACAAATAAATGCCCAGAAAGCGATGGTTTTCTTACAGGTTAAAAGCTATTCAACATGTATAATATTTCGGTGATCCTCTCTGGGGAGGAGGTGGAGGCCATAATCCAGGCGGTAGGTACTGATGGAGAAGCACCAACTATAGAGCTCCGGGCTTTTTTTGACGTTTTACACTCTGGTGCACTGACCTGTTTTCACCACCAGGTGTCAGCAGTCAGTAACGCTTCATGTCTGAAGGACAGCAACTCTCTCCCTTTTCCTTAAAATCATAGGTTTACTTTTTATGCATTGCACCAAGAGAGTTTTGGGTCATAGTCATAATAAAACAGTAATCTGTTCTACTTGTTTTCATGGTGGCTCTCAAACAGTTGAAAAGTTCAGCCAATGCTTTCACCAAAATGACTTCAGTTCAATGCTGTTCTTCCATATTTGTGACATTTATTTAGACATTGTTATTGCAGCAGACCAACACAACGTTTTAGTGTGGACCGACTTCCTGTCGATCCCGATGACTTTAAACATGACGGCACCACCTAGTGGACTGGAAAAGCATTTTTATTTTTTATAAAATAAAATAAATAAAAAAAATAAAGATACATTTGATACAATAATGTTACACAAAATATAAAGATATTATGCTGCATTGATTTATTTCCCCCCGCCTCTAACAATGAAATAATAGGACTTAATGTGTTGATCGGAGCATCTCTAATTTTGGACAGAGCCATGCTATCGGTTTCCCTTTGCTTCCAGTCTTCATGCTAAGCTAAGCTAATGGCTCCAGCAAACGGCTTGTAAACGTAAAGCTGCAGCCTTCAGCTGAGCTGTCCAACAGCAGAAATACGTTTTCTCTTCCATCATACATGTGACACACGTGAGCAGTAATATCTGGACACGGTGACTTTAACCAGGCGCCGTCATCGAAATACTGTTATTATTTGATGCATTTTAGAGAAATGCAACAAAAAGTGATATGAAAGAAAAAAGGAAAGTTATAAAGAATGTTTGACTTTAACCAATTTTGGAAACCTGAGGAGAATCTGTATTTTTATTTGACAGCATGTTTCTTTCTTTTCTTTTTTAGGCAAATTATTTTAATTCAATAAAACTGTCTGCTGATTTTCGTATATCTATGACTGAGTTTTTATTGTAATATTCACTCAGTGGTGTAAAGTAACATGAGAACATTTACTCATGTACAATACTGAGGTACTTTCCTTGAGTATTTACTGCTTACACTGCGATTCAGAGGGAAACGTCTCACTTTAGTTACATCTCAGATTCTGATAAATAATATAATCAATACATTACGATGTCATATTATAGATTCAAATAAAACTTGTAAACACCTGTAAATATTTGCAGGACTTTTTTAGTATTACTACTTGTACGAGAGTAGAGTACTTCCTGTCAGAGGGTGTGAAAATATAAAAACCAGTATATGTTGTTGTTTGAACCACCAGGTGGCACTACAGCCATTTACAGTAATCAGACCAAACTGCACCTGAGCACAAACACACAGCACCTTGTCACCCTGACGAAGGTCACGGGGTCGATCATGTTGGTTTGTTTGATTATGTGTTGATGGTCATAATTGTTATTTCACGTTTCAAACAAGTAATCATCATGAAAACATTAATACATATTGATGAGCTGCTGCTACAGTTTGTGAGGCGGAAACAAATCCTCAACCCGATTCTTTAAATCCTGCCGTTTGGTCGGCGGAGCGGAGCGTCCCGCCAACACAAGGGCGGCGGTTTGATCCCCGTCTCCAAATGTCAAAATGTCCTCGACGTGACACTGAACCCCAAGTTATAAATTCTGAGGATGGTTCAACTTCATGAACTTACCTGAAATCTCTGCATGATATTTGATATCATCACTACAGGATGAGGACAAAAGAAAGCGGGTCAAGCCTCCATCTGCAGAAAGCTCTTTATTGTTCCCACTTTATGTTCTGTACACGTTATAACTTCTGAAAGAAAAGGAAAGAATGAAGCAGCTCTGCAGCGGTTATTGATCTCGTATTAATCGTTAGCTGAAGGGACGCAGCAGGAGGAGGCGCCCTCACACACAAACCACCAACTTAGACATGCAAAACCCCCAAAAAGAATCAGAATTATTATAATACTTATTATTATTATTTCAGATGTTTGAAGTGCGTGTGCTTCGTGATGAACAAGACTAGCAACAAACAAACCCCCCAAATCTAAGCAGTCAGCTGGACTCCCTGTGAAAGCTCAATTAATTAAAGAGAATAAATTAGAAAGTAAAAAGGTCGACTCTAAAAATGCTTTTCTTAAAAAAAAGAAACAGTAGCGTCAGTTTACGCGTCAATAATCGAAGTTGAATTCATATAAACGTTCAGCTAAGGTAAAAAAAAAAGGGAAGAATGTGAATTCAGTATCCTAAAACAACTGAAGCGTACCGTCAGATGAACGAGCCAATCACAAGCTAGAACACTTTAAAGTCCAGGTATCGGGAGGTTCTAGTTCTACGGGGGGCTGTGGTTCCTCGGTCAGACTTAAGGCACTGAGTCTTTTCATTGGGTTTGTTTCCTCTCTTTTGAGGAGGATGATGATCAAGATGAAGACGAGGAGGTGCCTCAAGCTGCAGTTCCTCAAACGGCCACTAGGTCAAAGCCCGAAAACTAATGAAAAAGTCCCAAAGAATTTCTATTAAAATTATATTTTTTCCCACGAGAAGTTAATTTTAAGTAATGATGAGAACACTAAGGCTTCGATAAAAATATATATTTTCAGTATTTATGCCGACGGTTGAGAAAACTACAGCCAGCAGCCGGTTAGCTTAGTCGCTTCACTTTCCCCTTGAATTCAATGGTTAACTTTATGGTCGATTATCGGGAGTTTACGCATGTTTTTGAAATTTTAGACACACGACCGTGTAACTGACTCTTTGCTAAGTCCCGCCCCTGGAACGCAGACTGGCCAATCATAGCGTAGCATCAGCCACCTCCGACCAGGTTCCCGACGACTATCTGACTCGGTTCCATAGACTAGCCACTGGGGGCGGGGCTTAGAGAAGGGTCAATTGGGGGTTAAAACACCAAAATGCATCTTGGGAGTTTCACAGTATTTAACACAAGTTTGAACCTTTGACTTTTTAAATCAAAGAACCAAATATTTTCTAAAACTGTTGATAATCGTTTGTACTTGTAATTCAAATCAAGAGTTTTAGCGGCGATCTGAGCCATGGAAGTGCTCATGTAACGTTCAATTAACAAAAATTAAGTCTTTAAACTCCCATCTTTGATGCTAAGCTAAGCTAACAGACTGCTGGCATTAGTCCGACATGAAAGTGGGATCCAACTTCTCATCCAACTCAAGAAAGCAAAGAAGCTCATTCACCAAAACATCAAACAATTTCTTAAAAAAGAAGCATGTGTTTGATTGACAGATGTTTCAGCCAATCACAGTCAGCCCTGTTGATTTCTCTCGCCCAGGTTATGTGGATTTTCTGACTCTAGAAACTAAAAAAAGATGGCGGCGAGCAGAAAACCACAGCGCCCAGTGTCTGTTCGTGTCTCAGGCCTCCGGAGCTCCACCTCTGTCTGAGGAAAACAACCTTTTCCAAAAAGAAAGCGGCTGATTTTCAAAAACACAGCTCACACAACAGAAAAACTAACTGTGACGAGTTTTACAGTCAGTTTAAAAAAGAAAACCGTCTGGTTTCACCGCCTACGCGTCAGCAGCAACAGCTTTTGATTGGTCCTGGTGTCTCGAGCGTCGTTGTACCATTGGCCGGGTGACCAGAGAGGGGCGGGGCATCAGGAGGTGACGGCCTGGACGTAGTTGGCGGGGTAGAGGCCGACCTGGCCGTCGCCCAGCTGTCCTTTACACCAGCCCTGCTCGTCCTCCTCACTCATCTTCAGCAGCTCCTCGCCTGAAAAACCAGACAGGAATCAGAGCAACGCGTTTAAATGTACACACTGAAAGTGAGAGGAAGGGTTCCATCTGTCCCCGTTTACCAGGGAGCTCGGCTAAGCTTTTCCAAACCGAGTTCCCTCCTTCTGTGGTCCCATCAGGTCCCATCAGGTCCCACTGTGGTCCCACTGTGGTCCCATCAGGTCCCACTGTGGTCCCATCAGGAACCATCAGGTCCCACTGTGGTCCCATCAGGTACCATCGTGGTCCCATCAGGTCCCACTGTGGTCCCACTGTGGTCCCATCAGGTCCCATCAGGTCCCACTGTGGTCCCATCAGGTCCCATCGTGGTCCCATCGTGGTCCCATCAGGTCCCATCGTGGTCCCATCAGGTCCCATCGTGGTCCCATCGTGGTCCCATCGTGGTCCCATCAGGTCCCATCGTGGTCCCATCAGGTCCCATCGTGGTCCCATCAGGTCCCATCGTGGTCCCATCAGGTCCCATCGTGGTCCCATCAGGTCCCATCGTGGTCCCATCGTGGTCCCATCGTGGTCCCATCGTGGTCCCATCGTGGTCCCATCAGGTCCCATCGTGGTCCCATCGTGGTCCCATCAGGTCCCACTGTGGTCCCATCAGGTCCCACTGTGGTCCCATCAGGTCCCATCAGGTCCCACTGTGGTCCCATCAGGTCCCACTGTGGTCCTATCAGGTCCCACTGTGGTCCCATCAGGTCCCATCAGGTCCCACTGTGGTCCCATCAGGTCCCATCAGGTCCCATCAGGTCCCATCAGGTCCCATCAGGTCCCATCGTGGTCCCATCAGGTCCCATCGTGGTCCCATCAGGTCCCATCAGGTCCCATCGTGGTCCCATCAGGTCCCATCGTGGTCCCATCGTGGTCCCATCAGGTCCCATCAGGTCCCACTGTGGTCCCATCAGGTCCTATCGTGGTCCCATCAGGTCCCATCGTGGTCCCATCGTGGTCCCATCAGGTCCCATCGTGGTCCCATCAGGTCCCATCAGGTACCACCAGGTACCACTGTGGTCCCACTGTGGTCCCATCAGGTCCCACTGTGGTCCCACTGTGGTCCCATCAGGTCCCACTGTGGTCCCACTGTGGTCCCATCAGGTCCCATCACGTCCCATCACGTCCCACTGTGGTCCCATCAGGTCCCACTGTGGTCCCATCACGTCCCACTGTGGTCCCATCAGGTCCCACTGTGGTCCCATCAGGTCCCATCAGGTCCCACTGTGGTCCCATCAGGTCCCACTGTGGTCCCACTGTGGTCCCATCAGGTCCCACTGTGGTCCCACTGTGGTCCCATCAGGTCCCACTGTGGTCCCATCAGGTCCCATCAGGCCTGAAAGTTTGGCCTTAAAATGCTAATCTACAGTGAGAAAACTATATTCTGGTGCTCAATTGTCTCACTACTAAATAAGTATTACAAATACTTTGGAAATTGTCCTTTTTTATTTCCACAAATTAAAATAAAAAATCTTTATAAGTTATAATCACAGAAGAGAAAACAGTCATCTGACTCAGACTCACTTCCTTATGATAAAGGGGAATTTGGCAAATAAATGTAGATTGTGTTTCAAATAAATAAAAGGCCTTTATGTGTTGACCTGGTTTGGTTCAGCTGAATTATCTCTACCTGGGACAAAATCCACAATAATCCACAATCTCATAAAAACAATCAATGATGAATATGAATCACGAGGAGAATTATCTTTAAATATATGAGAACAACTCTCAAGAGGTCATTTGCATTAAAAAAAACTAATCTGTGTATTGATGTAAATTGAATACAATAAAAAGTGTTTATCTGATGAAGATTCATCAACACAAGAAAGTACATTAATAAACTCCAGTCTCTTATTGTGTTACATGTTACTTTGTGAGTAAAGTCCTTTTTACTCAAAGCAGACTTTACCCAACAGAACTGGATGTTTATTGAGTAGTTAGCTTAGCATTCCTGATAACACCACTCGGATGCTTTTATTTCAGTCATTACTATTATTATTGAGTCATTCCTTCAAAATAAAAAGCATCACTTTCTCTGACTTTCTGCTCAGAAAAGATATTTTATTTTCCAAAGAGAAAAGATGATGTGAAGCTGCTCACATCTATAACACCATGCAAAGAGCTATATATATATATATATATATATATATATATATATATATATATATATATATATATATATATATATATATATATATATATATATATTCACGCCTCTACTTTACAGCCTCATGAAGCGATGTGTGTGACATGAGTGTGTGACATGAGTGTGTGTGAGAAGCTGTGAGGTCGAGGCATCCCAGGGGACAAACAGACAAACTCAGATTCATCTTTTCTGACATTTTCAGGCTCTGAAGTATAAAATATGTTTGTTTGTTTTTGAAGCTGTGATTTCATAATAATGTGCAAAGTTGATAGAAAGATAAACATCTTTCAGGATAAACAAAATATATTTAAATAATTACAATAATAAAAAAAGTACAGTAAGTACATTTACAGTGAGTACAATAGAGGTACTTTTTACTTCCTTCATTATACTTTTTACTCCACTGCATGCATTTGACAGCTTTAGTTACTTTTCAGATTATTCTTTTTGTAAAATATATTCACCTGATGAATTATTATTATTATAATAAACTAGCCAGCAGGATATAAAGTGATTAAAATGAGCTCCACCTTTAATTAACAGCTGCAACATAAAGTCATGAACACATTAATGCATCAATAATTATAATATGAGGGCTGTAGTGATACAATACATTTAATAATACATTACAATTATATATATTATATTGTTTAAATCTAATTTTAGGAAAACTGTATAAAGTACACAGATATATAGTTTTAAATAATACTTCCTGTCAAAATGTTTAACACAACATAAAATAAACATTACTTTTGGTACTTTTGTACTCTTACTGAAGCATTGAGTGCAGGACAGTATTTCTACTCTGGTCGTAGTACTTTTACTAGGATGAAACACTTCTATCAAGTATTATTCTGATGTTTTTACTGCCGCTGATTATTCTTCATTGTTGTCATCGTCTTGTTTGCACATTTGAATGAAAAAACAGAAGTCATGACGCTAAGCCCCTCCCCTCCCCGTGATGCCCCTCCCCTGGAAGCATTAGTAGGTGTTAATACCTGCTTTAAAGCTGAGCTCGTCGGCCTCCTGGCCCGTGTATTCATAGAGCGCCCGGACTCGCTCCCCCTCTACCTGACCCTCCTCGCCCTCCGCCTCCCGCACGCCGTTCAGCTCCAGCTCCTTCTTAGGACTCTCCTCGTCGGACCAGTCGGACGAATACTCCTTCACCCTGAGAGAGACAGGAAGTCACACACACAAATAAACAGAGGCCCGCATCTACACAAAAACCCACGCTTCAACGGCACCTGAATGCAGCATCACGAGTTATAGGAACGCGTTGCTCAATAGTGAGACATCGTCGTCAATAAAGGTGTCGGTACTTTGAAACCTTTACTTTGAAATCTATTCTGTGTTCTTAAGGCGAGACACAAGAGGAAGAAGCATGAGACGCCATCTTTCTTTAATAACACTAGAATAATAAAATAACATCCAGGTGTTTATTTCACTTCTTTGTCTGTTTGCGTCTGTAGATTTCTACTAAATTTACCTAAAGTTACCACTAGATAATGTCTCATTTACATATGTAAACATCACACTCCATAAAACTTGTAACACATAGAAGACATACATACATACATACATACATACATACATACATACATGTGTGTGTACAGGAAACTGTACTGTGTGTATCACACATATACCGTAAAAGTCGGGTTACAAGCCGCTACTACCTTCGGTGGGTGTCCCCGCTGTAGCCAGCTAGCGCTGCTGCTAGGGGAGGGCAGTAGCAGTGGGGAGCTAGCAGCAGCGCTAGCTAGCTAGCTACAGCAGGGACAACCACCGAAGGTAGTAGCGGCTTGTAACCCGACATTTACGGTACACACCTATATATACACACACACACACACACACACACACACACACACACACACACACACACACACACACACCAGGACGTGGAGGGTCCCCCTACCTGCCGGTGTCCATGGTGATGGGACTCGGCGGGGCGTGGCCCGAGGAGACGATGTTGGTGAGGGTGACCACGCCGTCCCCGGAGCGTCCGCCTCGCTCCTTCCTGCTGATGGAGCGGCTCGCCTCCGGAGACCACTCCTGCACACGGAGCACACAAACCAGTTACAGCCAGACGGCTTCCTTTGAGAAGGACCGGCTCCTCCTTCCTCTTGTCCACACGTCAATGTGACATTATATTCTCTGGCTTTGCTGCTGCCGCCTCCCTGGGTTATGGAAGCAGACTCAACAGGCGCTGATGTGGGGGTGCGTTCCAACACCTTTCGTACCGGACTACGTGCAGCAGAAACATATTTAGCTCGTCCCAGTCATAGAATCGATATGGAACGCTCTTCTGTGGTCGTTTGATTAGTACATAAAGATAGATAAACAGACTACACTGCATCTGAAAATGTTGCATCATAATTATAATGCAATAACGTGTTCTTTACTTATTGTTTTTACTCGAGTTCACACGCCAACATTAGCTGAAAACACCGTTATAAAACATGTTGCAGGTAAATGTGTTTATTTTCGTCTTAGTGGCCAATTAGCGATCACTGGTGCATTGTGGGCCGGTGGGATCACAGCCAGACAAACACACTTTGGCCAGAATAACCAGGTGCTGACAGAAGTAGGTGGTGGTGGATCCAGTTACTGGTAACCACCTCCAAACGACTACAGGAAGGGTGTGTGTGTGTGTGTGTGTGTGTGTGTGTGTGTGTGTGTGTGTGGTCATTGTACTGCTCCTCTTCTTCCTTATATTTTTTTAAAGGTACAAGTACGCAGTAGAAGAGTTAAAGTTGAAACAGAGTCCTCACAAGTACCGTGTGTGTGTGTGTGTGTGTGTGTGTGTGTGTGTGTGTGTGTGTGTGTGTGTGTGTGTGGAGACAATGGCTCTCTGTTTGCGTGTCGCCGTGGGAACGCCAGAGGAGATTCCTCAGAGGAGGCTCGCCTCTTTCTATAACCTCGTTTTCAGCGCTGAAGATGAATCAGTGGAACTTTGCCACGTTGTCAGTGTGAAGAAATCTCTCGTCGTACTAAAAGGAAACTGGTGAGCATTTTGAAACCTCCGTGTACGACGGTCCAGGAGGTTCTGTTGACTTTAAAAACACGTTTATGAATCATCATCAGCGAGAGAATTTAACAACTCGAGTCTCCAGGAAAAGAATCAGAAGGTTTCAGTCTCGTCACCTTTACTCAAGCTGTCAGTGTGTGTGTGTGTGTGTGTGTGTGTGTGTGTGTGTGTGTGTGTGTGTGTGTGTGTGTGTGTGTGTGTGTGTCCACCTGACTTCATGACAAGCAGCTGAATGATCCTTTAAGCCGTTTAACGGTTCAGACTTCAGCTGCAGGATTCACTGTGACACTGAGACTCGTCATGGCAACGCTTCACTTTAGGATTTTACTTTTTACCAGGAATAATAAAGCGTTGCCGTGGTGATCATCAACGAGACTTTTAAGAGAAGGATTGGAGTCAAAACCTGGTTCTGAATTCCTAAGAGTCCTCCAGACGCAAATCAGCTTATAGATTCCTGAAGGCAAAGATCAGACGAACGTGTGTGTGTGTGTGTGTGTGTGTGTGTGTGTGTGTGTGTGTGTGTGTGTGTGTGTGTGTGTGTGTGTGTGTGTGTGTGTGTGTGTGTGTGCACGATGACCGATCACAGCAGCTAAAGACAAAGACAGTAGTGGCACGGATAAATAAAATGGCCACAGTAAAACATTTTGAAGCTTTCCTGTTTTTGTTTATAAACGTGAAATGAACCGTAATCAATAAAGTTTTCACGTAAATAAAAAAAAAGGAGCTAAAAGACGGACTTGAAAACATTCTAAATCTTCAGATGGACGTCTGTGTGGACCAACATTTTTGAGTGTTATATATCCACTCTTTTGTATGATTGAAATTCGAGGATCCAGGTCACTCACACACACACACACACACACACACACACACACACACACACACACACTTGGCAGAGGACTGCCTCTCTATTGTTACTCGACCATTGAGGCTGCAGATCTTCTCAGAGAGAAAGAAAGAAGGACGATACACCGATGGAGGACCAGAGAAATACCTGATTGATAATTGATAATCAGTGAGGTCATCGTCACCGGGGGCGGAGTCACGAAACCTCTCAGGAGATGGAGGAACTTCTTTTATTTTTAATTTGGGGGAAAGTTTGCAGAGAAACCTGTAGATCTCTACCACCACACGAGAGTGTGTGTGTGTGTGTGTGTGCGTGTGTGTGTGTGTGTGTGTGTGTGTGTGTGGACATTCCTGGCCCCACTCACAGCCCAGTCACACAACAAGGCTTTCACTGGAAGCTGTTTAATATTCAGTCTCTCTCTGAAACACTGAATGACTGCCGCCGCCGCCGAAAATAGTGTGGTGTGTGTGTGTGTGTGTGTGTGTGTGTGTGTGTGTGTGTGTGTGTGTGTGTGTGTGTGTGTGTGCGCACACCTCAAACTGAGGCCAGTTCATGCTCATGGCCGGTCCGTGGGTGTTCCTCCACCATCGCAGATCTTCAGTGTCATTGGCTGCTTGGATGGTCTGACCCAGATCCCGGTGCAGGCTGATGAACCTATTGGACAAAGTGGCTGTCAATCACAATCACATCCTCCTCTTCCTCCTCTTCCTCCTCCTCCTCCTCCTCTTCCTCCTCCCTCCTGTCATTAGAGAGTTTAAAGTGCCCCCTTCTTTTGTCTGACTTTGTGTCCTATAAAGACTCGAGTGTTTCTTGCCGTAGTCGATGTCTACATCAGATTCTAGTTTTTTTTTTAGGATTTATCATATTAACTTTTTTTCTGAACTGAAGGCGTGTTTGTTGTTGAGGGGCGGGGCTTTGATGATGTCATGCTTTGGTTCAGATATATCAATATATATTCCTGACTGTACGGAAGCTTGAATTGTTGATTTTGCAGAATAAATCATTTTTATAAACAAAACGTCCAACAATTAAATATAAATATAATCTCTGAATGGATTTTTTTTTTTCCTCTATCAAATCTCATCACTTCCTCTTCACAGAGTAAAATTAGGAGATGAAGTTTTTGTTCAATATTTGGACAAGGATCGTTACCTATCGTGGTTACCGTGGTAACAGTGGCTTGTTTAAATAGAAGGAGAGGTCAATGGCTAATGGACAACACACAGTTTTCTATTAACTCCTGTGTACACACACACACACACACACACACACACCTTGATGGTCCTGCATAACTTCACTCTGAGTCACCTAATCACTTCATTTCTATCAGTGTGTGTGTGTGTGTGTGTGTGTGTGTGTCCTACCCGTCTTTGGAGGACAGGTCCAGGTGTGTGTGGATGTCCAGCAGGACGTCTTTGAAGAAGCGCAGCCTCTTGCGCTCGGCCTCCTGGGTCAAGTCGAACACCTGCTCCATGTCCTCCATGTACCGGGGGTTACAGCGGTTCAGCTCCTCCAGGGCCTTCGAGTAGCGCTCCTTCACCTGCCACACACACACACAGAGACACACACACACACACACACACACACACACACCTTTTGTCAGCCTACGTTCAGTGTAAGAACACCTAATACCATTTGCCGAGTTGTTCTCGGTCACATGAGGCCACATTTGTTTTTCTAGTGTAAACTCTTGTGCATCCGAGGTTGGCGGTTCGATCCCCGGCATGATTAAAGTGACCTTGAGCGTGTCAGTAAACCCAAAGTTGCTCCCTGGCGCGTTACAGCAGAGCTGCTGCTCCCAAAAGGGCATCTGAGCATTTTAATAAAGCTAATAATTAAGCCCAGATATGTTCCAAACATCTAAGGAGATTTGATTTTTAGGAGACAGCCTCCAGTTCTGAAGAGTGAAGCTGATTTCTCATGTGTTAAAGCTGCATTCTCTCTCCTGACCACCAGGGAGCGACTCCTCTGGTTGTATAGAAGTATATGCTTCATGTGTTAAAGCTGCATTCTCTCTCCTGACCACCAGGGAGCGACTCCTCTGGTTGTATAGAAGTATATGCTTCATGTGTTAAAGCTGCATTCTCTCTCCTGACCACCAGGGAGCGACTCCTCTGGTTGTATAGAAGTATATGCTTCATGTGTTAAAGCTGCATTCTCTCTCCTGACCACCAGGGAGCGACTCCTCTGGTTGTATAGAAGTATATGCTTCATGTGTTAAAGCTGCATTCTCTCTCCTGACCACCAGGGAGCGACTCCTCTGGTTGTATAGAAGTATATGCTTCATGTGTTAAAGCTGCATTCTCTCTCCTGACCACCAGGGAGCGACTCCTCTGGTTGTATAGAAGTATATGCTTCATGTGTTAAAGCTGCATTCTCTCTCCTGACCACCAGGGAGCGACTCCTCTGGTTGTATAGAAGTATATGCTTCATGTGTTAAAGCTGCATTCTCTCTCCTGACCACCAGGGAGCGACTCCTCTGGTTGTATAGAAGTATATGCTTCATGTGTTAAAGCTGCATTCTCTCTCCTGACCACCAGGGGGCGACTCCTTTGGTTGTATAGAAGTCTATAGAAAATGACTATTCTCTCTTGATTTATACCCTCAGTAAACATTGTAAACATGAGTTTATGTCTAAAAGCGCTTTGATTTTCCTGTCGCTGAAATGTGCCATTATATATTTAATGATATGTTATAACTGTTGTGACTTTGTTTTAAAGGGCGAGGTCGTAGTCACCAAACTTACACGATAACACAAACTAACCGAGCAGCAGCTCCTGAGACGTAAAGTTCCTGTTTTTAATGAATGGAGTCTGGTGTGTTTGAAGTGAATAGAAAACGGCTTCAGCTTCCCTTCAGAAAGTCTGACACAAAAGTAAAGAGGAGGAAATGCTCTAAATAAAACCTTCACTGAAAGTGAAGTAGATTCTGTTGGCGTGTAAAACACACAGCTCATCTCACGGTGGGAGACGAGCCCGGTCATGTTTCATAACTTAAAACACACACAGGTATGTTTCTATGGACTAACTGACACACCCAGACTGGTGTGTGTGTGTGTGTGTGTGTGTGTGTGTGTGTGTGTTTCATACTTTCTCGGCCTCCTCGCTGCAGCGCTCCGCTCGGATTGTGAATTTGCGGACTTCCTCCTGAGACTTGGTCGGGTCGGCCTTGGCGTGTGTTTCCCTGTTAACCGCCGTCCACTCCTCCTTCCTGGTCTGATGGTAGCTCTTCTTGCTGGCCTCCACCTTGAGACACACACACACACACACACACACACACACACACACACACACACACACACACAGTAAGTTTGGAAACAGCAACCAAACCGCTGCTCACAGTGACCGACATCAAAAGCTACGTTAGCTTGCGTGGTGCATTCAAGCTCTATGATGCCGACTGTGACTCGCCTCCTTCAGCTTGCGGACCCAGGGCTTCTGCGCTTTGCGGAAGCCGTCGTCAGCGTCCTTGGTCTCCTTGAAGCCGCCCATCATCTGCTTGTGGAAGGCGTCCTTCTGCCAGTCGCGCACCTTCTCGCCGTCCTCGCCCGCCAGCCGCTCGCGCAGCTCCAGGTGCATCTCGCTGAGCCGGTCGGCCGCCTGCATGAAGGCGTGCCAGGCTTTCTCCAGCGTCCCGTACTGAGGGCCTGAGGGGGGGGGACACGGGACGTGAGAGGGGGCGCGACGCGTTCAGGGGCCGATGCTTTCAAATGCACTTCCTGTTAATCAATTATGCTGAAAACTGAGTAAATACACAAGGTCCTTTGTTTGGTAAAGAAGAGTCTTTTGCAATATTTCAAGATACAATTAGCTCCGATTCATGTTTACTGAGAGTACATTGAGACTTCTATACAACCAGAGGAGTCGACCCCTGGTGGTCAGTAGAGAATGCAGCTTTAACACATGAAGCATTGACTTCTATACAACCAGAGGAGTCGACCCCTGGTGGTCAGTAGAGAATGCAGCTTTAACACATGAAGCATATACTTCTATACAACCAGAGGAGTCGACCCTTGGTGGTCAGTAGAGAATACAGCTTTAACACATGAAGCATATACTTCTATACAACCAGAGGAGTCGACCCCTGGTGGTCAGTAGAGAATGCAGCTTTAACACATGAAGCATATACTTCTATACAACCAGAGGAGTCACCCCTGGTGGTCAGGAGAGAGAATACAGCTTTAGGACATGAAGCACATACTTCTATACAACCAGAGGAGTCGCCCCCTGGTGCTCAGTAGAGATAATGCAGTTTTAACACATGAAGCATAGACTTCTATACAACCAGAGGAGTCGCCCCCTGGTGGTCAGTAGAGAGAATGCAGTTTTAACACATGAAGCATAGGCTTCTATACACATTTCATCCAATTATGGTGGTATGGTATTTGTGCCTTCCATTTTTCAAAGAGTTTCCAATGAATGCTTCTCAGGTGGTTCCGAGTAACAAAGCATCTGGTTAAATAAATGAAATAGCAACGCTTCAAGTCTTCCCTATAAAGATCTCGAGGAGCTCCGTGAAAACGTTTCTTGTGATAAACCGACTTGCAGAGAGTCATCTCCCGCTCACCTTTCTCCACGACGCCCCTCCACCTCTTGGCCCAGTCGCTCAGCTGCAGAGCGTAGCTCTTCTCGATCTTCGCCCTCTCCTGGAAGCAGCCGACCAGCTCGTTGCACAGCCGGTGGCCGTCGTCGATCCGCTTCACCGTCCTCTTGTAGTTTCCCGGCTGCAAGGGAACCAAAACAACGGATTACGGTCAAACGCACCGAGGGAGGAACCCGCTACAGGACTAAAATCCTTTCTACGGTTACACAATCAGTTGGGTTGTCTCTTCCGTGTTGTGTTAAAAAGAGTGAAGCCGGATGTTTGGTAGACGAGTGATGATGTGCAGGAGACTAAAATAGAGACACAGTGAAAAGAGTGAGAGAGGACAGGCGGTTGAAGGCATGGAGTGTTTCCACATGAAGCGCTGGGAATCCGGCAGTCAGTCAGCAGGGACTCATTACGTGTGTGTGTGTGTGTGTGTGTGTGTGTGTGTGTGTGTGTGTGTGTGTGTGTGTGTGTGTGTGTGTGTGTGTGTGTGTGTGTGTGTGTGTGTGTGTGTGTGTGTCTCTCAACACCACCTCCGGCTGCTCCTGCTCCTCATCAAGAACGCACGCCGAGAATTCTCTAGCTTCCGCACCATTAGAATAAATATTTCAGAGTTTTATTTAATGCTGTATTAATCTGTTTAAGTAGCAGAACGCTCACTAATCCTCCCTCAGCTCCTCCTGCCCACATGTCAAAGTGTCCTTGGTCAAAACACTAAACAGCTGTTAGCGGGTTAGAATCCCGGCCATCGCTGTGTGAGCGGGCGAATGGATGAATGGATGAATGAATGAGGCAAAATGTTATGTGCTACCAGTCCAGTGCACACATCTGTAACTCACAAGTCTCCTTAAAGCGAGACAATACAGGGAAAAACATGATATGCTCTTCTTTCAGTGGAAAGAAAACATCCAGAATACACATCCAGGTGTTTATCTGACTATTTTGTACTAAATTTACCAAAAAGTTTCCATTACATAATGCCTCATATACACAATTAAACATTCACTTCATAAAACTTGTAACACAATAAATCCTCCTCTTAATGTCAGTGATGAAGTGGTGAAGTTTCATGGTGATACCTATGAGTTCATGTGTTGACCCTCTTCACCTGTAGAGTCTACATCATGATGTCATGTCACTAACTTCTCTTTAAAGGACGTTTTCTCTCCATGAGTTTGTTCTCAGACTCTGATGCAGAAAACTCCACTCCTGTGTGTGTGTGTGCGTGTGTGCGCGTGTGTGTGTGTGTGTACCTCCCAGAAGCTGTCAGAGCTCCCCAGGTCGCTGAGGTCTCCGTTGGAAGACATCTTGGGGTCGGCCTTACAGCACGGAATGATGGCGGCTACAGAAAATACTGCAGAGCGAGAGATTACACAATTTAATACTTGATGCCGGTTTCAGGTTTCACGAGCTAGAAAATCCGCCTGGTTCCTGATCAATATTCACACCGTTTATCTGGACCCAGAGAAGAGAGAAGAGGACTCGGATCTACCATCAATGGACATGGAGACTCACATGACCTGCTGTTTCCAAAAAATAGCTTTCAGTGTTCATAATGAAGAACATTTTAGAAGCTACAACTCCATGAGCAACACAGGGGAAACTCCACCTGAAGAAGATCATGCGATGTGATTGAAAGCTCCTGATCACATGATAACAGACAGATCTGACCGTTTCAAACAAACCAGTGCTCATGTGGAGTCCACCTTTAACAAATGCTAACGGTTACACAAAAATAGAAAGACAAACAAATAACATGACATAAATTAATAGTTATAAAAATGTGCTTAAAATAAATGAAATACATGTAATATCTGAGGCCAGGGGTCAGAGGGACTTTTCACCACCCGCTGACCACAGAGCTGTTTTCTCCACGTCGCTGCGCACACGCACACACACACACACACACACACACACACAATCTTTACGCAGGTGTATTTAGCGTCACAAACAACGGGTCGCTGGCCGTTTGCCAATGTTATTTCCCAAATGATGAGTAAAAGATTCAGATAAAAGGTGTCAAACTATTCAATAACTTCTTTCCTGATTTTTGCGTTTCAGAAATAGAATTTCAGCGTCAGAATGAAGAGAAAATATGTGGCTTGTGAAAAATAGGTCCAATATTTTGGTGACAATGGAGCGAAAGAATCGTGTTCACTAAATAGACTCAGGCAGGCGGTGAAACCTCCTGATACAGAAACCGACTCTCTGAACCATCTCTGCCTTTAGCTTCGTACGGGACAAGAACACTGGAACAGCCTCTACCTATATCGTAACCGCCTGTGTAAAGCACTTTGCTCGACAACAAGACTGAGGAGATCCTGCTTATTGGTTTCTCCTCCCTGTGTCTCAAAATGTAAATGACTAGGTGGCTCCCATAATAACATAGATGTGCACTGGGAGCGCGCTGGAGCTAAATGAGAACACCAGTAGCCCTGGTGAGCGCCGCAGGGAACGACGTGGGAGGAGTCTAAACACTGAGCACCATCAGCTGCACTTAGATGTGTGAGATTATATATATATATATATATATATATATATATATATAGACTTTGTGCAAGAGAGATCCGGTTCAATTTGTATCTGTAGGTTCAAGATTAGCCAAACGCACAACATCACACCTCTCAGACGCTGCAGCTAATCCAGTCAGACAACCGGGCTCTAATGTTCTCTCCACACTGTAGAGACTGTGTGTGTGTGTGTGTGTGTGTGTGTGTGTGTGTGTGTGTGTGTGTGTGTGTGTGTGTGTGTGTGTGTGTGTGTGTGTGTGTGTGTGTGTCAGGTGGGTGGTAAGTATGCTAGCAGCGGCCCTATCTTCCACCAGCATGCTGGAACATGAGTGAGAATGAGAAAACTGACTTCACCATGGATCGCTAATTACTTCTCCTTTACCCTACAGGAGTGCGAGTGTGTGTGAGCGAGTGTGTGTGTCTGGGTGTGGCTCATTGAAAGCCAGTAGGTTCGGCTGCTTGCGCTGGTATTATCTGTATACCTGCTGGAGGTGCGCAGATATCAAATAATACAAACAAAAGTCTCCGGCAGCTTTATTTCAGACAAAACCTCTTCTGAGTATTTCCAACATCACGATGTTGAGCTGGAACAACGTCCCCATGCAAACCACTCGGTCGTGTTCAGCCGGCTAACGTTGACACGCTTGGTCCTCTTCAGCCCTCCGAATGCACTCGGAGCGATGAGTCAGCGTTTTTTGCACATAATGCTAACGCTCCAAAAGACCCCTCAGTCCGTCTCTACTCTCTGGTTTCGACATATTTGGACTTTGCAGGTTAAACAGAGCCAGTATAGCCGTTTCTCCCCGTTTCCAGTCTTTATGCTAAGCAAAGCTAACAGACTATTGCTGGCGTCTTCATATTATCAGACAGACTTCAGAGTGATGTCAACCCGGTTACATAACTCTTGGAAAGTAGGCAAACAAGTGTATCTCTCAAAATATGAAAGCTTTCCCTGAAGCATCTGCACACGGTTCAGGTTAACACGGATTGCATTTTGGTTATTTTGTAAACAAGCGTGATTGCACCCCGACTCATAACTCATTGTCTTTCTGTGTACAAGATGCGTCTTTCATCGAGGTCTGTTTATGTCTCTCGTTAATGTTTGTGTCAAAATGGCCCCCGGTTTTATTCTCATTTCATCCATTAACCATCTGAAAGCGTCCAAAAGCTCACGTCAAGCCTCACCGACGGAGAACAGGAGGAGCCGTTGAGATAGGCCAAAAGAGATGGAAGGAATGCTGAAAGGAGAGAGGAGGGAGAGAGGAAAACAAGAGGAAGACAAGAGAAAGACGAGAGGAAGGAGAGAGCAAAGGCTACAACGGAGGAAAGAGGAGAGGAGTGGAAACGCGAGGGAACACAAACTCATTTAAGGACGAGTGAAGAAGTGTTTATCGCCACCTCTGTGTGGAAAAATGTTTACGAGCTCCAGAGACACAGCGGGGCAGTGAGAACGAGGAGGAGGAGGAAGAGGAGGAAGAGGTCTGACAGAACAAGCATCTTCTCATGTGGTTTCTGGAACTCGTCGAGAGCTTAAGAATTCTACACCTCCAGTTCTCTTTGTGCCAAGTTATGACCATACCAAGTATGACGATACCAATGAAGGTACCAGTACCCTTAACGTCATGAAGGTACCAGTACCCTAAACGTCATGAAGGTACCAGTACCCTAAACGTCATGAAGGTACCAGTACCCTTAACGTCATGAAGGTACCAGTACCCTAAACGTCATGAAGGTACCAGTACCCTTAACGTCATGAAGGTACCAGTACCCTTAACGTGATAAAAGTACTAGTACCCTTAACGTGATGAAGGTACCAGTACCCTGAACGTGATGAAGGTACCAGTACCCTGAACGTGATGAAGGTACCAGTACCCTGAACGTGATGAAGGTACCAGTACCCTGAACGTGATGAAGGCACCAGTACCCTGAACGTGATGAAGGCACCAGTACCCTTAACGTGATGAACATACCAGTACCCTTAACGTGATGAACATACCAGTACCCTTAACGTGATGAAGATACCAGTACCCTTAACGTCATGAAGGTACCAGTACCCTTAACGTCATGAAGGTACCAGTACCCTTAACGTCATGAAGATACCAGTACCCTTAACGTCATGAAGATACCAGTACCCTTAACGTCATGAAGATACCAGTACCCTAAACGTCATGAAGATACCAGTACCCTAAACGTGATGAAGATACCAGTACCCTTAACGTGATGAAGATACCAGTACCCTTAACGTGATGAAGATACCAGTACCCTTAACGTGATGAAGATACCAGTACCCTAAACGTAATGAAGATACCAGTACCCTAAACGTGATGAAGATACCAGTACCCTTAACGTCATGAAGATACCAGTACCCTAAACGTGATGAAGATACCAGTACCCTTAACGTCATGAAGATACCAGTACCCTTAACGTCATGAAGACACCAGTACCCTTAACGTCATGAAGACACCAGTACCCTTAACGTCATGAAGACACCAGTACCCTTAACGTCATGAAGATACCAGTACCCTTAACGTCATGAAGGTACCAGTACCCTTAACGTCATGAAGACACCAGTACCCTTAACGTCATGAAGATACCAGTACCCTTAACGTGATGAAGATACCAGTACCCTTAACGTCATGAAGATACCAGTACCCTAAACGTGATGAAGATACCAGTACCCTTAACGTCATGAAGATACCAGTACCCTAAACGTGATGAAGATACCAGTACCCTTAACGTCATGAAGGTACCAGTACCCTTAACGTCATGAAGGTACCAGTACCCTTAACGTCATGAAGGTACCAGTACCCTTAACGTCATGAAGATACCAGTACCCTTAACGTGATGAAGATACCAGTATCCTAAACGTGATGAAGATACCAGTACCCTTAACGTCATGAAGATACCAGTACCCTAAACGTCATGAAGATACCAGTACCCTAAACGTGATGAAGATACCAGTACCCTTAACGTGATGAAGATACCAGTACCCTTAACCTGATGAAGATACCAGTACCCTTAACCTGATGAAGATACCAGTACCCTTAACGTGATGAAGATACCAGTACCCTTAACGTGATGAAGATACCAGTACCCTAAACGTGATGAAGATACCAGTACCCTTAACGTGATGAAGATACCAGTACCCTTAACGTCATGAAGATACCAGTACCCTTAACGTCATGAAGATACCAGTACCCTAAACGTGATGAAGATACCAGTACCCTTAACGTCATGAAGAGGCTATACTCTCTAGAGAGAGAGACAATAGGAGGATCCTGGTTGTCTGTTTACGAAGAATTGGGTCAGGCCGATGAAGAGGAGGAGGGATGAGGGGTGAGGAGGGAGGCACCAGCAGAGGGTCGGATGAGGAGGGGGCGTGGCCGATGAGAGGCAGGGCGTGACCTCATAAGCTCCCCTGGAACAACCTCCCAGTCATTAATCTGATTAATGAACAGCGGCAGCTCTGCAGCCGGCTGTGTCTGGATGCTGCTGCCTGTCACGCAGGTGGAGGCCTGTAGGAGCATTAGTCCGTAAGCCTCTGCTGCATTCCAGCAGCGCTTGTGAGTGTGTGTGTGCTGTACGTACACACCACGTACACACCACGTACACACACCACGTACACACACCACTCTGCCAACAGCTGGCCGTGCATCAGAGAAGCAGCTGTGCAGCGCTGCTGCTGCTGCTTCTTTCCCAAAAGAGAGAATCCGTGTCTAAAGAAGGAAAACCACAGCGCCTACTAATCGACTGCTGCTGGTACAAGTAAAGCACATCGAGGGTTGAAATGCCAACCGAGGGCAGTCAGAAGTCTGTAAACGCAGCGTGATGGAGTGAGTCACCTCAAGCTGTTTTATTAGCCTCGTTTCCATGTTACGAGCCACCGCAGTGTGGAACTAAAGCTTCACTGAAAGGCCAACAAGAGGACTGGATTCTCACTGCCGTCACTACTAGTTAACACACACACACACACACACACACACGCCGAGTGGAGGCTGTGGGAACGTAGGTCGCTCCGCATCGTCTCAAGCAGCAGCTTCAGGTGTGTCTCAGCGGTCATAAGACGTGAAACACCGACTATGGAGAAGAACCTTGTACAAACACACTGAACAAACTCTCTCTTCAAACAGCAGTAGCTGCACGACAACTTACAAGTAAAAGTCTCTCATTCCAGATCTTTGAGTAAAAGTACATTAGTATCATCAGCTACATTTTAATTATTGCCTCTGAAATGAAGTAGAGGTATTACGCAAAGCGTAACATTGAAATACTCAAGTAAAGTACATTAGAATTGCCCTTAAAGAGTCAACCTGGAGACAGCTTTCATCACCAAGCACACACACACACACACACACACACACACACACACACACACACACACAGTTATTACTGTGTGTTGTCACTATAACAGACTCTGACCATAATCATGATTACAGTTAGCACGCTAGCAATTAGCTGTGATTTAAAGACAGTGCTGCTGAACGTTAGCGTAGCAAAGACCCAGCAGCTCATGTGCTGCTCTCCAGGTTCTCCAGGTTCTCCACCTGGAGCACGAAGGCCCGAAATGAGTCGGATGAACCGCTTCAACCACGAGCTTCAAGTACAGTACTAGTACAGTAATGCAGTACTAGTCAATGAACTTTCCAGAGTACAATGAGGAGGAGCAGCACAAGGACCAAACCACATGTAGCAGCCGAACTTACCTTCTCAGAGACGAAAATAGAGACGGACAGACGTCCGGAACAGAAGACTTTCTTTGTCTTCAGCAGCAGAAGAGAGGAAGACCCTCCAGCAGCAGAAGAGAGGAAGACCCTCCAGCAGCAGAAGAGAGGAAGACCCTCCAGCAGCAGAAGAGAGGAAGACCCTCCAGCAGCAGAAGGGGAACACAGAGAGGTTAGTGAGCAGCATGCGGTCAGAGCCCAGCCGCCCGTTATAAAGGCCCCGCCGCCGGCTGCAAGGTGGCACATTCTGGGGGCCGCGGTGAAATGCCTCACATGGAGCCGGCACGGCGGCTAATGAGGAGCCAGAGCACCAGCGCCCGTACAGGAGGTCAGAGCAGGGAGCTCACACCTCTAAAATTACCTGCTGGGCAATGAGTTGGGAAGGAAGTGTCAGGTTTAAGAATGTGATATTAGCCCAACAAGTTTTTTTAAGTCGCTGAATGTTTATTTTAGTAAAACCAATAGTAGCCCAAGTCTGAAGTATTTGTATTATATGGGATTAAAAGATCCAAAAGTAATTAATTATCTCCATCAATACGGTTTCATAGTCAACATCCACTCTGGCATCCAAGAGGAAGTAAAGGAGCCATTTTAATGCGAGTGTGCTAAAGAGATATTTAGTGTTGCTTCTGAAATGTCAACGCAGCTTTAACGACGCCAAATACACTTTGGGTTGAGGAGCGCTGGTTTTCCATTATTAGACATAGATACAACATAGATAGAAGTTCACAGACTCCGGCCATCATGACGACGTGATGACTGTCCGATGTGTTTCTGGCCCCGCCCCCTTTACGCAGAACACAAACAATGAAAGCAACTGGTGACAATGGATCAGATCACAGAGAGGTGGAGCTCAAACAGAATTAAATACAAATGGGAGCTCAGCCTTGTTCACACACACACACACACACACACACACACACACACACACACACACACACACACACACACACACACACACACACACACACACACACACACACACACACACACACACACACACACACACACACACATTCTCCAGTTCATTATAACCAGCACCACATCAGTAATATTTGAAGTAAATTAATTTTAGATTTCTTATTATTTTCATTCTAGTTTCTTTACGCTTTGTTTTCATTTTGAAATAACTTTTGATTTATTTTGTTTCTACATAAAATGTTGTTATTAGTTTTTTTTAGTATAAATGTCAATGCGTTTGTCTGTCAGCACCTTTAAATGATTAACCTTCTGTTGGCTCACAGACAGAACAAACAGCCGGGTGGGATGTGATCAATAAAGCTGACGAGACCCTGAGCTGCATGCTTTTCACTGCTGGGGTCAAATCTCTTGAGTTTGAATAAAATATAAAAAAGCACGAGCAGCTGGGCGAGCCAACGGACCGGCTGGGCGTTGACATATTTCATGTTCCCATGAATTTTAACTTGTTTGGCAGGATCTGAAGCCACTGGGGAGGTTTAGCCCCGCCCCTTGTGCATAGCCCCGCCCCTAGTCCCGCCCCTCCACAGTGCATCTATAGGACTCGCACACATGGACGCATGAACAGGGTTCACACACATTCTGACCAATGATCCAGGACTTTTCCATGACTTTAAACCAAATTTCCATGACAAACATTTAGTGAAGTCTGGGTGTAAACAGTAAAAAGTGAGTAAATGTAGTATTTAAACTAACAATGAGAACACAAAGCATACAGTAAACCTTAAATGACTCAAATGAATGAGACAATAGTTTGATTAAAAGAATAAACATTTATATAAATGCCTGTATGTATGCCTGCTTATATTTTGAGTCTTTCTTTTAAAAGCATATTAATTATTTCAAACTCAGCGTAAATGAACGTCATGAACACATGAATATAACACATTTACATGACTTTTACTAAACTTTGGGGGTTTTATTTTTTTCAAGGACTTTTCCAGGCCTGGAAATAACCATTTTAAAATGACTTTTCCAGGTTTTCCATGAGCGTAAGAACCCTGATTGAAGCAAACAGACTTGTGTTTAATCTCTACGGAAGGAGTCATGTGACACTAATGGGGTCAACCACAGAATATCTAAGTGTTGTTCACGGCACATTCAACGTTTATCTAGTAACTATGAGGGAAATTACATGTACTGGAGAGAAAAGTACAATAGTGGCCCCCAAGATGAGGTATGAAGTAGCAGGAAATGTACCTCAAAATGATACTCAGGTACAGTACTTGTAAGTAAATGTTCTTACTACTTAACTGTGTATACAACTGTATATATTAAGGTGTTTCTGTGTAGAAAGTATTGAGTAAAAGTTCAACTACAGTGGTAAATGTCATAAATGTAGTTGAGAGAGAAAAGTACAATGTTTGCCTCAGATGTAGTGAAGTACCTCAAAATGATATTTAAGTACAGTACTCGTTAGTAAATGTTCTTGCTTACTTAATAACTTAACTGTGTACACTACGGTATAATACTTCTATATTAGTAGTACTGTGCTGCATTATATTAAGTATTTCATAAAGGTGTTTTTATGTAATGTGTAAAATGTCAAATAAATGTAAAGTTCATAGAGTAAGAAGTATAATATTTGCCTCTGAGATGTAGTGGAGTACAAATTAGCAGAATATGTACCTCAAAATGATAAGTACAGTACTTTTAAGCAAATGTACATAACTGTGTGCACTACTGGGTATATTATTAGTAATCATGTAGGAAGTTATAAGTAAGAAGTAGCTAGTCACAGTTAACTGTAACCACAATTAAAGTTAGTGGAGATAAAAGTATAATATTCACAGTATAAATACAAAGTGGCGGGAAATGTACCTCAAAATGATACTCCAGTCCAGTACTAGGAAGTAAGTGTTCTTATTTACTGAGTACTGAGTACACTACTGGGTATAGTAGTAGTACAGTGCTGCATTAAGTAGAGCATATCTTATTATATTTCTATGTGAAAAGTATCTAGTAAAGGTTCATTATGACGTCAGAATGTCAATTAAATGTAACGTTGGTGGAGTAAAAAGTACAATAGATGAAGTGGAGTATAAGTATGAAGTATTGTACCTTAAAATAATACACAAGTACAGCAATAAAGATATGAAGTATTAAAGTGTTTGTGATACTCGATGTATAAAAACACACTAAAGTACCGGCTTTAAATACACATCAGCAGGAGTGTCGACACGTGCAGACAGGTGAGCTCTCCTCAGACAGGTGAGCTCTCCTCAGACAGGTGAGCCGTCTTACCTGCTGGAGGACCGCGCCGTCCTCCCACGTGACCAACAGCCGCTCGTGCTGCGTCTAAAGCTCCGCGAGGCGCGACATGTTGTTCGGTCCCATCGGCCTCTGCTCCTCCGTGGGTCGTTTCTTCGAGTAAAGCGGAAAGTACGCGTGAAGGAGAGTAGAAGTACTTCGTGCAGTTGGAGAAAGGGTGTGTGTGTGTGTGTGTGTGTGTGTGTTTTCCCCCACCACCGACCTCCGCAGCCGAGAGGCGTCTCCGTGTAATCAGACTCCACACAAACCCAGTTCATCCCATTACGGTTTAACCCTTCGCTGTCTGCAGGGCGGCTTTGTGCCGCCTTCAGGGGCTGTCGGGGAAAAGGCCACCGCGGGATTCCTCCGCGTAAACAAGGCGGTGCTCGCGGCTAAAATAAGAATAACCCATCTAGACATTGTGTTTTTTAAATGATTGTTTATTGTGGAAATTAAAACGTGAATTTATTTTACAATTAAGCCATACAATTATGAAAAAACGACAATAAAATATAAAACGGTACAATCTCCCTTCACCTCCAAACATAACATTGTTATTAATAATAACAAAATATACATGTATTTTACAAGCCAGTGTGTCGTATAGTCCTCCTTGTTAGACAGAATGGCTGGCACATTTAATTAATACAAATAAAATAGTATAATTTCCCTTTAATTACAGAGTAGTTTGTAATGAAATTATTATCAATATTGGATATATTTTATACAATGTTATTTTGAATGTCAATACATGTTGTGTCTGTGAGATAAAGGTTGTATACTTTATTCTTTTTTGGTTTGTAGGTAAAGGAATAATATAGTTCATATAATCATAATCAATAGTTGATATTTAGGAATGTATTTATTTAGCAAGCTAATTCATCCTATGACTGTAAAATAAACTGGCCTGCAAATACAATAAATAACTAATCAACCAAAACAACGTATTGTTAAAATTAAGATTATTACTAGTGGATATTTAGGAATTCATTTTTTACAAGTAAATATATTGCTTGTAATTTAAAAATGAAAAACAAACAGACAAACATATAAAACCAGTTATAATCTCCCATCACCTCCAGATATAGAAAACCAGTAGTTAAGTTAGTGATTGGTGATATTTAGACAATTCATCTCATGCCTTTACTTTTTCATTCACAATTCCTTACCTTATGTTTCCAGTTCTAAAACACACACACACACACACACACACACACACATATATATATATAAATTATATAAAATATCTATGAAATATGATATTAATATACAGAAAACGTCATTTAGGATCACCAATCAAAGCTGTTTAATGTACAGACATGTTTTGTGTTCTCTTCTCACAGGTTTCTCTAATTCATTTTAAATACATGTTATTTGTGATTAAAAATAAAAAAGTATAATAAACTTTAATAAACGTCAACCAACCAGCTAAACCTGGAAGAATGAATTCTCGAGGTGTCCCTGAAGGCACCATTAACCCAGACCCACTGATAGAACTGGGTTAACACCAGTTTGATAATTAAATGAAAAATATTAATATCATTCTGACAGTTTCTGGTCTCGACATGTATGACGTATGTTGTATGATGTATGATGTGATGTGTAATGTATGTTGTATGATGTATGTTTTATGGTGTATGTTGTTTGATGTATGTTTTATAATGTATGTTTCATAATATATGTTGTATGATGTATGTTTTATAATGTATGTTTCATAATATATGTTGTATGATGTATGTTTTATGTTTTATAATGTATGTTTTATAATGTATGTTGTATGTTTTATAATGTATGTTTCATAATGCATGTTGTATGTTGTATGATGTATGTTGTATGATGTATGATGTATGTTGTATGATGTATGTTGTATGATGTATGTTGTATGTTGTATGATGCATGTTGTATGATGTATGTTGTATGTTGTATGATGCATGTTGTATGATGTATGTTGTATGATGTATGTTGTATGATGCATGTTGTATGATGTATGTTGTATGTTGTATGATGCATGTTGTATGATGTATGTTGTATGTTGTATGATGCATGTTGTATGATGCATGTTGTATGATGTATGATGTATGTTGTATGATGCATGTTGTATGATGTATGTTGTATGTTGTATGATGCATGTTGTATGATGTTTGATGTATGTTGTATGTTTCATAATGTATGTTGTATGATGTGTGTTGTATGATGTGTGTTGTATGATGTATGTTGTTTGTTGTATGTTGTATGATCTATGTTTTACAATGTATGTTTCATAATGTATGTTGTATGATGTGATGTATGTTGTATGATGTGATGTATGTTGTATGATGTGATATATGTTGTATGATGTGATGTATGTTGTATGTTTAATTTACCAAACAATCAGAGAATCTGTTTCCGTCCTCAGGATCGTAATCACAACACGGTGTCGTCACATTGTGACTGAAGTAAAGCAGCTTTTCATATAAAGCAGGTTTTTTAATTTACTAAAAAGGAACAGTTTACACTCTTCAGTCTCTCCTGATAGCTGGAATTATTATTATTATAACAACACACATATTAAGGTAATAGTAAAGACAACGTTTTTATTGTGTCAAAAATACACATTTCATTTTGATTTAAGAAAAAGGTCTTAATTCTTCCCAGAAAAATAAACTCAGCAGCAGTGAAATAACTACGTACAAGTACTTCATTTAAAGGAACAGTGTGTAGCAGTCAGGGGGATCTATTAGCAGAAATGGAACATAACATCAATAAGTATGTGTTCTTTAGTGTACAATCACCTGAAAATAGTAATCGTATGTCAGAGAAGTTTCATTTGGTTGCAATGTGGAAGCTCACCACTAGATGGCACCAAATACTACACACTGCACCTATAAATACAATTTTGAGGTACTTGTACTTTACATATATTTTACATTGTGTGGTACTTAATTCTTGTACTCGTATGTTTGATTACTTAAATGACTTTGCAGAGATTTACACAAATTATAATCAACTAATACATTATAATGTTTTATATGTTGAACAGCAGCAGGATATAAAGTCATTAAAACGAGCTCCACCACCTCTACAGCTGCAACATTAACATACATTCAATCATTATAATCCAATAATATAATATATATCATTATTTAATGGGCCATAATCAGAATAATTACTACTTCTACTATTGGTGCTTTAATTATATTTTGTTGCTAATACCTTTGTCCTTGATTAAGATTTTGAATTCAGTACTTTTACTCGTCACAGAGTATCTTTACACTTTTACTTAAAGAGAGGACCAGGACTACAATGAGACCTTTAACTTGAAGTAAGTTCATACAGCTTCCTTCATCTCTGGTGGCTGAGGAAGAGGAGACGACTGAGGAAGAGGAGACGACTGAGGAAGAGGAGACGACTTCGTCAGCGCTCCTCTGCTAGCAGCGATCTGAAGGTCTTCAGCTCTCTGATGCTCGTGGAAACCCTGCAGCACATGGAGAGGTGAACACGCATGACACAAAGAACACGAGCACATGTTGACCAACAAGTCAACAGCAACATGAACATGTTGACCAACACGTCAACAGCAACATGAACATGTTGACCAACACGTCCACAGCAACATGAACATGTTGACCAACACGTCCACAGCAACACTCTCACCTCCCGAAGGCGTTGAGCAGCGAGACGACCTCCTGGCGGCGCAGCTGGAAGCCGGGCCTCCGGCCGCTGGACGAGGGCGGAGCTTCAATCTGTCGCCCGGAAAACAAAATCTTCAGCGACGTTCCTAAACCCTGAGTCTGGAGACGAGACGGAGACACGGGGACCAATCACAAAGCAAGCTAGTCGTTAGGTTTGATCTCAAACAGCAGACACAGACTTCTTACATCCTCATTGGTATTAAAAGAACTACTGGCCTGCAGTTTCCCCCACAGCCGACACTTGAAGCAGCCGACACAGTCCATGATCCTGGAGATGTTGAGGAAGGCCAGTCGGACGTCCTCCTGAGGAGCATTAAAGGCGCTCAGAGACACTACCACTGTAGTCCACAGGGGGCGCCAGTAGCAACACTACACAAAAGTTCCTTTTAGTGGCTATAAGTAGGTCAGTTACGCTGCGAGGAAATTCCCGTTGACCCAAACTTGTTCTTTGTACTTCCTGCTTCATGGTTGGACCCCCAAAATAAACACTAAGTTAAAGTTGCAGCTCATCAAGTAACTTTAATAGCCTTAAAGTACCCTGATGGAGGCAAGTGAAGATTATTTTTTTTTCCTCTAAGTTTCAACCTGTAAACTTTATTTACGGTTTACAGGTTCAACGGAGGTTTAAATGCCGGCCGACCTTCAGTTGAGCCGCTTCCTCTTCATCCCCAGCAAACAGAGACGTCTCGTCAAAGTGGAGAGGGAAAGATCTGGAAGAGGAAAGTCACAACAAACTGTTCAGTTACACAATTAATGTGGCAGCCGCACCAGAAACTAAGACCTTTTAATGTGGTTGGAGATAACAAAACAACACTTCATAGGACAGACTGACCGGGCCAGCTGCAGGATGTGCAGCAGCAGCTCTTTGAGTCTCCGGTCCTCCGCCGGTCGGCCCGTGAACAGCCGGAACGCCGGCCGCTGGAAGAACGGCAGCGCTTTGGCCAGCGCTCGCAGCTGGATCAGGAACAGGAAGTAGAGGCTGCGGAGCCGCTTGGGCCCCTCGCCGGCCGTCAGCTCCGAATCGAAGCGCTGACGGAACTCCGACACGTTGTGACCCCACTTCTTCTGAAACCAGCTGTCTGAAGGGGGCGAAGTGGGGGACAGAGAGAAGGATCTACCTCACACAGGCTCCGCCCTCTCCTGGACTCTATGAGGGGGCGGAGCCTCTGCTTATAGAACTAGGGTTACACTATCGTAACCTCCGACACCCGGCTGTAATTCGACTGGACGTGGGATGAAGTTGGACATTAATTAGAAGCTGTTGGAGAAACATTCATTCATTCTGTATGTATTCCTATTTCATTTGATTGTTTATGTATGTTTGTATTTGTTTCTTCAAAATCAAAAATGGAGAAATCAGAGAGAGGCATGATGGGAGTAAATAACAATACAGCTGCAGAAGATTCTGACTTCTGGATCAATCGGAGAGGACGGTTACTTTAAAAAAGTGCAACATTTTGGGAAATGCACTGATTCACTTTTTAGCCAAGAGTGAGATTGATACCGCTCTCATGTCTGTACACTAAATATGCTACCGGCAGCAGCTGGTTAGCTTAGCTTAGCACAAAGACTGGAAACAGTAGGAAACAGCTAGCCTGGCTCTGGTTGTAGCGCGTCTCACCCTCCAGGAGGTATCTGGCGCTCAGGTGGATGTTGATGCTGGCGTGGAGGCCCGAGATGAGCCGGTAGAACGCCCTCTTCTCCACACACTGACCTGGCACACACACACACACACACACACACACACACACACACACACACACACACACACACACACACAGAAGAGAGGTGGCAAAACAAACAAACCAAAACAACCCCACATCTTTTCTCTCTGCAGCTGAACCGTCAGCTCACCTTCCAGCCAGCTGTAGAAGACCTTTGCTGCAAATAAACAAACGCATCATGAGACGGGGTGAAGGGAATCGTGGGTTGATGAAGAGGAGAACCTCGTACCTTCACTTCCTGAGCTGCTGTGGAACGAGGCGGGGACGATCGGCCGCTTGACGCTGAGCGGCCTGTGAAGGGGAAGCAAAGAGAGAGAGCGATGGACTCCACTTCTAGACTTCTATATGAACGTCTAGCTGCTCTGGGCTGAGATCACGTGACCCTGTGAGGCTTTACTTGAAGCAGTTCTCCTCATAGATGCTGCTCCAGACCCGCCAGGCCTCTGGGCCTCTGAAGCCCGTGAAGCGCTCCGGGTTCAGCAGCAGGTCCACGTACTGGGAGTCCGGGGACTCTTCGTCTGGGAAACAGCAACACTTCAGTCAGCTGTAAGTCACTAACAACAACAATAATAATAATAATAATACATGATATACAGTAATAATACACCTCTGTTTTACCAGGCAGGTGGGATCCCAACTAAAGAAAACTAAAGCGGAAAGTGGAGGATTGAGGCTCTAGCAGACACCTGTGTAGCGTTAATAATATTAATATTAATAAATGTATTTGTGTGCATTACATGACCTACACATATGTTCTTTGGGTTGAATTGTGTTCCTTAAAAATACTCCTTACATTATGTTTGCAAAACCTTAAAAACAACAACTAAGAGCTTCACATTCTTAACATTAAGCTCCTTAAAACTAGCTCAATTGTACCTTCAAATTCCCCAAAAGTATGTATTTTTTTCACACATATACATGTATATATTTAAGAAAACAAAGTTTTTCTCATGTTCTCTTAAAAATATATTATATTGATTATGTTCTTTAATAATTTTACAGACTTTTCATAAATTTCCCTGAAAATATTCTTTGCATTCTTTTTACTTCCAGTTAAGTTTTCTTAATATTCTGTTATATATATATATATATATACACATACATATATACATATATATATATATACATACATATATACATATATACATATATATATATGTACATACATATATATATATACATATATACATATATATATATACATATATATATATACATATACATATATATATACATATATATATATATATATATACATATATATATACATATATATATATATATATATACATATATATATATATATATATATATATATATATATGTATATATATATATATATATATATATATATATATATATATATATATATATGTATATATGTATATATGTATATATATATATATACACATATATATATATATTTGTGTGTACTTTCCATTCATATTTCTATAACTCAGTACCGTCCAGCACGCAGAAGCGCTCCGCCTCGTCGTCGTGTTCGCTCCAGTCGAGCAGAGCCGCTCGGGTCTCGTCACTGGAAAAGAAAACAGAGACAAACGTTTTACCAGGAACCGTCATTTCATGTTGAGTCTGGCGCCCCCTGTGGACTAAAGGGGTAGTGTTTCACCAGAGTCCCTTTAGAAAACGTAATGGTCCCGGTCCTGGTTGGTGTCATTGCGATGACTTGGACTCTAAAATGACCTGGACTCTAAAATGACCTGGACTCACCTTAAAGAAACATCCACAGCTCCCAGATTCTCCGTCTTCTCGCACTCGTTTACTTCTGCAGAAAACTGAACAGACAGAACTTGTGATTCCACAAAGTAGTTTTTACTCGTTAACTATCATTTGAGCAAAGAAAGACACGATGGCAGAATATGATGACTGCATTCAGTCCAGAGTACTTTTAATGTGTAAGAATGTCTTCTTAATGACTCGCCGGGTTAATTAAAGGTTAATAAATACAAGATTCCCTTAATCTCAGAATATGTTCTCTTTAATAACTACAACCTGATACTTAAATTCCCCAAATAATATTAAAAAAGTGTATTTTCTACAAAAGGACCCCACACCTTTTTATCTATCTATTTATCTATTAGCGTCTCATTAATTAATCATTTGTTACAACAAACTGATAGAGAGGTTTTAAATTCTGCTTTTTATTATTTGTTCAAATGGATTTTTATTTTTTTTAATATATCCAATCTTGTAGCTACATTTTTGTATGCTTCCTCAAAATTAGTTATTTAATATTATAAATGTTTTTAAATCCCAAATGTTTGTCAGAATCCCATTTGTTACAGCTGGTCCTGACGGCTCACCTGGTCCTGGGAGAAGGATCGGATCCCCTCTGGAACCTGGTTCTGTTGGGCGGAGAGCAGAGAGCGAGTGACGTGACTACAGGTGAGTGCTGTAGTTTCATTTCACAGGTCGATGAACTCACAGGTGAGCAGGGCTTCACCGCACAGTCCTTCAGCCCACAGTGACCTCTGACCCTCCAGAACGGACACGCCTTGTTCAGGTTCACCTGCAGAACCCACAGTGCTCAGTCACTGTGTGTGTGTGTGTGTGTGTGTGTGTGTGTGTGTGTGTGTGTGTGTGTGTGTGGTCCGTCACCTTGTAGAACCTGAAGTAGTCCGACTCCAGAAGCTCTTGAAGTTTGGAGAAGAGTCGGTCGTTGTTGAAGCCGTCGATAGTTTCCACGTCACAGGAGCAGTCGTCCAGATCTCCGGTGACCTGCGGAGGACGAGGAACCGGACTCAGCAAGACCTCCTTCCTGTCCCACCGGACTCAGCAAGACCTCCTTCCTGTCCCACCGGACTCAGCAAGACCTCCTTCCTGTCCCACCGGACGGGAACGTCCACTAGGAACATCCACTAGACCTTTACCTGAAGGGAACGTCCACTAGACCTTTACCTAAAGGGAACGTCCACTAGACCTTTACCTGAAGGGAACGTCCACTAGACCTTTACCTGAAGGGAACGTCCACTAGACCTTTACCTGAAGGGAACGTCCACTAGACCTTTACTTGAAGGGAACGTCCACTAGACCTTTACTTGAAGGGAACGTCCACTAGACATTTACCTAAAGGGAACGTCCACTAGACCTTTACCTGAAGGGAACGTCCACTAGACCTTTACCTGAAGGGAACGTCCACTAGACCTTTACTTGAAGGGAACGTCCACTAGACCTTTACTTGAAGGGAACGTCCACTAGACCTTTACCTAAAGGGAACGTCCACTAGACCTTTACCTGAAGGGAACGTCCACTAGACCTTTACTTGAAGGGAACGTCCACTAGACCTTTACTTGAAGGGAACGTCCACTAGACCTTTACTTGAAGGGAACGTCCACTAGACCTTTACTTGAAGGGAACGTCCACTAGACCTTTACTTGAAGGGAACGTCCACTAGACCTTTACTTGAAGGGAACGTCCACTAGACCTTTACTTGAAGGGAACGTCCACTAGACCTTTACCTGAAGGGAACGTCCACTAGACCTTTACCTGAAGGGAACGTCCACTAGACCTTTTGGGTCACGACATGTGGAACAGGAACTACGGACTCTTGTGGGTTTTTTTTCTCACAGTAACATCAGCGGCAATACATTGAAGTACAATTTAAATAGAATAGTTTTACCATTAATTATGACTTTAATGAAACGTGAGCTACTTTGCAAAATAATATTTTATTTTATTTTTATATTTTTTTTTTGTTTTAATGTCGATCCTAAAACAACTTTTAAAGTTAAAACATGAACTCATTATGTATATATGTGGTATATATGTATACATATATGTGTGTATAACAGAAGCTAGTTCCTTCTTTTCCATTAATCACCCCTGAGATTCATGCGTCGACCCTCTGGAGGGCCCCGCCCCGGAGGTTGGGAACCACTGTAAACTTCACTGGTGTCCAGTGGATAAAAACGGATTAATAATAATATCATAATCTAGAATATAGACATTAATAATTTGCAGATCAAGTACTTCAACTTTTGATACTTTAAGTACCTTTTGATCATAATACTTCTGTACTTCAAGAGTACTTCATTACATGAATTACTTCTAATGTGGTACTTGTACACCATTTAAAAAGGTACACCCGTGGAAGGCTACAGACGTGAAGAGGGTTCAATCATTAATTAAAAAGAAAAGCAGCAAATATTCTAATTTGGAACAAAGAATAACGACCAAAATAGTTTCAAATACATTTTCTAATAATCAATGAATCTCTTTTGTGACGTCACTACAGCTGTCAGATAAGTAAAGGAGTAAAAGTACAACACTTGCCTCAGAGATGAAGTAGAAGTATAAAGTGGCACACAATACAAGTACTCAAGTACAGTACAAGTACCGCAACATTGAGCACAGAACTTGGAGTAAAGTTACTTTATTAACAGGTGTAACATCAGGAAACAGAAACTACGGGTCGGCGGGGGGCTCACCTGACAGAAGCACCTGCTGTCCGCACATCCGGGTACCTGGAGGAGGAGGAGGAGGAGCAGCAGCTTCATCACGACCTCCGTGTTTAGAGAGAAAGACTTTAATGTGAGCGGAGAGAACGAAGCCAGGTTATCAGGAGGATCCGGGTTCGAGGCGCTGATAGAGCTGATAGTGGTGACGTCACGTGGCGCGTCCAGTCCGCTACGTGAGAGACGTGACATTTAATCTCACGTGACTTTTTCTATTTAATGTGTCACGAAAACATCGTTATGATACCCACGAACTTTCTATCAACTCTTAATGTAATATTACATATGGTTTCTTATTGAAGCAATACATTATTTATGTATAAATAGTGTTTTGGGTGCAGGTCAGTTTTAAAGTGGGCGCCGTCTGTGTAATACCAACACCAGCCACACGGCGGCGCTGCCGGACGGATTTATTTAAGTTACACCTTTAAATAGTTTATTTAGCTGAAGAAGTAGGAACATGTTTTAATATTTCCTCCTTTCAGTTGATCACAAACATGTAGGGAATATTTGACTGCGGAATGAATACTTTTACTTTGTATTCTTATGTACATTTTGTTGATAAGACTACTACTACAATGTGTACACACCTAAACTCTCTGACTAACACACTCATTCAGTTTCTTTTCCTTGTACAGACCATAATAACTCATAATTCATGCATCAGCATGTGATGGACGGATGTGTTTTCTTCTACATATTTAATTATATTTGAGGGTCGTCCCATCATTTGGACCAAATTTTTTTTTTTATATATATATATATATATATATATATATATATATATATATAATATCTTCTATATGTGTAAAGAATGTAATGAGACAAATATAGATATATATGATTATTTATTGATCCTGCTGGCAGATCAATAACTGAACTTGACTTCAGCAGAGAATAATAAACTGAGACATCAGAACGAATCTCAACCACATGTCACTCAAAGAGGTTTGTCAATATGTTTCATAATTAGTTTGTTCTTTCTTCACATCCTTAGTTTTTGGGACATTTTCTCCTTTTTTTTCGGACTCTTTTATTGAAACATGATCAATCAATAAATCAAGAAAACAATCTGCATATTATTACATTAGCATCAGTTGCAGCCCTGTTTGTTAAAAACTAAATGAACCATCTTTCATCTGTGTGTTCGTCCTCCATGAAAATCACACAGCTGATCAGTTGCGTTGAGGATCGACAACTTGGTCACGTGATCCAACATGAAGGTGTCATGGCCGCTGCCGGTTTAACGTCCGTATAAAAAACATTTATGTCTCGAGTACAAAAAGAAGGCACTGCCATTAGTTATTCTAAATATGACTTTCCAGCCTCGCGCATGCAGCTTTAAAATATAAATTACACTTTTGTTTTTGTTTCCTCGACTTTCTCATTTTTTCGGCATTTGTCACATTTTTTTGTCCTTTTTTTTGTTTTTTTATTATTAAACATACAATATTCTTTTGTCAAATATATACGTAAGCCTGCAGTCAATACAGGACATTGGCTCTTTGATAAAATAAAACTAAATGAAGAAAAGGAGCACAGTCAGGCGGCAGCACTTTGTTACACAACGGATGCTGGATTTACAAAAATAAAAACAAAAAAACAGAGAAAGGTCTCGGCGTCCCACGTCGACAGAAACCGACTGAAGCGGAATCCAGGACGGGACCGGAGGATACAGAACAGCATATATGTCTCCGCTTAAAGTACATGACATGTTTTTTGGAATATCACGGCGTCGTCTAACGGTTAATACTGCAGAGCGCTCCGGGACACGCAAAGAAACAAGGAACAGAATAAAGCATTTGGTTTGAGGCGATGCGTCTCGGGACGTCCTGAACGCTCAACGCGAGTGTTTGCGTTTCTAAATCTCCTGAACTTTGTGTCGACGCCTTGGCGACTCCAACATGGCAACGTGACGTGAACGTCCATTTAAATACTGCGAAAAGGTACGAGAGGTTCCACGATCCCTTTGATCACATGACCGGCCGACGGCTGGGACGCTCCACGCTTTAAGCGCCAACGAATCCCAAGAAACGACGAGACAGTGAACGCAGCCAAAGTCCTGCGTGTGTGTGCAGCATCAGTGTTGTTCCTCCTCACGCACACACACACACACACACACACACACACACACACAGAAGAATTTGCCCAAGGGCATTAATAAAGGATAATTTCTTCTTCTTTCACACACAGAGACACACACGGGAACACACAGACGCACACACAAACACACACACACAAGAACACACACGGGAACACACAAACACACACACGCAGGAACACACACGAGAACACACACACGGGAACACACAGACACACACAAACACACACACACACAAGAACACACACGGGAACACACAAACACACACACGCAGGAACACACACGGGAACACACACACAGGAACACACGCGCACACACACACACACGTTAATTTCAATCAAACTTACAAATACTCTCGAGAGCGCAGAATGTGGATTAATGCGCCGCTGAAAATAGTCCCCAACCAAAGCTGAATAACTTCCTCCACTGAGCAGCTGGTTCTTAAATGACCTTTTAAAATAAGAAACTATATTTTTAAACCCAGCGGTCTCGATGTTGAGCGACAGACAGGAAGTCACAGGCTCTCTTCTTGGGGTTGGTCGACGATGAGAACAACGCCGGCCGTCTGGTTTAGAGCTGCAGGTCTCAGGTCTGCTCTCGGGTCACAACGGTCCGCTGGTAAAACGCCCACAGCACCAAGTTCAGGCCCCAGATCAGATTCCTCCCAAAGACCAAACAGCAGAAACGACGTGCGGCCGGACACGAAGCTTCGCCTCGACGCGACTCTGACGACGGCTACGAAAGATTATAGTCCAACAACAACAACAACATGAAAGAAGAACTGTCAAAGTCAACAATGACTATGTTAATATTTGAGATGTACGTATGGTCACCAGCCATAACATGTTAATACATATGGTACTTTAAATAAGAATACACCTAAATGAGTACAAGTATCACCTCTGCAATGAAAAACAAAACCAAAAGAATAAATAATTGCATCTCCTTTAAGTACGGACTCATTCCGAGACGTGGAGCGGCTTCTCGGGAACAAACAAACAAAGATGTTGTCGTCAGTTCACGCCTCTTTCCTGCTTTGGTGGAGGGTTCCAGTCTCCAGAGGAACCTCTAACAGAACGTCTGCATGTTCTAGTCCCTCTGACAGAGGACGATGTGTCGGGTTTAGTGACATCTAGTGGCGACGTCACAGACTGCAACCAACTGCTCCTTTTCCAAACGCGCAGAGGACCAGCTGAGGAACACACTGCGGCCTCTGGAGGGTTTGGTTTGTCCGTTCTGGGTTTCCGTACAAACGCGGCGGACTCCGCCTCCCTCTGTAGGTCTGAATATACTTAGTTTAGGTGTTTTTACACTCTAAATCCCCCACACGGCTCCTTTAACACACTTCACACACTGAAGGGCTCAGTATTTAAACCGATCTGGTGTTTTACGGATTTCTATTTCACGTTTTGGTTCGAAACCTGAAGTTTGCTTGAGAAGGTGAATGGTGGCAACACGCATGATGCAGACACCCTCAAAAGCTCACAGAGGCTGGAGGAGTTCCTTGTGATAGTGAGAATGAGCTCGTAAGAACAAAAACAGATAACCAGTAGATGGAGATGTAACTAAAACGTGCACAGACTCTGGTGAGGTCCTTTTAGGGAGAGACACGAGAAGAGATTTTCAACTCCAGCATGTTCGAAGGTCAAAGAGAAGCGCCGGGATTCAACATGGCCGCCGGTTGTGGTTGTGATGTTCCTCTTTCATCATCCGACTGGTGCGTGAGCCTCGAGCATTTGGGATTTTAGTGTATCACATTATTATAGCAAGTGCAGGATACAAAGGTTTACTATAGAATTGCAACAAACTAATGAAAGAAACTAAACAATAATAATAATATTAATAGTAATAATCACCCCTACATGCTCAATCGGGGGTCAGGACTCTCGGCGCACAGAGGGGAGTTTCCTAACCAGCTTATTTCCGTATAAACCCATCTTTTAAAAAGTCTGTATTCCAGACACAATACACTGAGGATAAATATTAAGACACAGAATAACCATGAGATTCAGAATTTAAAAAAAAAAAGAAAGAAGAAATCCCACGTAGGCCGTGTTACAGAATGCGGTCAGAGGCCGTGACCGCGTTCCACCAGCAGGTGGCGATGAGCACTAACGAGACAATCTCGGGGGAAACTACCCTTCATGGATTGCTTTTTTGTCTTCCTGCCATCTTCTCCCACATTTCACGATCCCCCCGTCCTCCGAGAAAGAGGTTTAGTTGTGAGGTGCAGCTCCGGCACGTCACCCCGCTTCACGAGGAGAAGACTAAACGCAGCGTCTGAACGAGCAGACGGTAATCTCCCATTTACGTGTGTATAAATCAAAAAATAAAACACACAAAAAAACAACATATCGTGCCGACAAAGGGCTCTGAATTCAAAGTTCATACAGTACACGATGAACAATATGTAACTGACCGGAGCCAAACTCACGTCCTCCTACACTCGCTCACATGACATCATCATCCTCAGTCATCTTCGGCCCATCAAAGGTCCCGCCTCTGATGTCTTTCTCCCGTCTAAAACATCCGCTTCCCTTTCCAGCGCCACCTCAGCTTGATTCTTTCTTTTGCTACTTCCTGTGTCTTTCTCAACCTCCACCTCCTCCTCCTCCTCCTCTTCCTCTTCCTCCTCCTCCTCCTCCTCCTCTTCCTCCTCTCCACGCCAACGCGTCTCCTGCTGCTGGCTGCTAAAATAAAGGAAAAGCACGTTGGTTGTAAACTAGCGTGACGGCTACTCGTGGGGCGTAAAGCTGGTGGGCGGGGCCAAGACTTTACAGAATATGACGTGATTCAAACCTGAAATCCAAACATGTTTCTGTACCCTTTTGAAAGTAGCATCATTATGTAAACAATAAATACATACAATACAAATACACAGGGTTTGTTTGTGTTTTTCTTGCCGCCCAATACTTGGAAAGAGGCCTTTGAGCTCCACGAGGATCCGCGCTGGGAGCGCAGTCTTCTCGTCTAGCTTGTCTTGTTTTGGGGTCTGAGGTACTGTTATGGGTCTGAAGGACGCCACAGGCTGTGGCCCGTGTGCGGGGGACCAGAGGGCCCGGATCCACAGGCCGGCGTCGCCCCTCCGCTGGCCCGGTCACACGCGGTTCAGCGCTGGCGGAGCAGGAAGTGTGTTCTTGTCCCGACCTGGTGGACGGTGCCGGTGTGATCGCTCGCGCTGGCCGATTGAAGGTCGGCTCTCTCTCGTGTTTCTCAGATCCCGTCTGATCCTGGTTGAGCAGGTAGAGGGGCGGTGACCTCCAGGTGACTTATCGAGAGAGAGCCTCGTGAACCAGCGCCGTCCGACCGCGCTCACTCAGGTCCTCGGTTCATATGGTTGATGTGCGGTCGGCGCCGTCTGCAGAGAAGAGCGTTCAGTTAACTTTAGTTTGTTAGAACAACGATCAAAACCACAGAACGTACAGAAGAAGTGGACGTCGTTAGTTTGTGCACCGACATTCTGAAGCCTCAAGTTTGGCATTTTCGCCGTCGCCATCTTGCTTTTTTAGAACCAGAAGTGACACGAGAAGGCGGAGCTAAATCCAACCGCATGCTGAATAAGATACAGTCTAACGTTCACCATCACAGAGTAAATAAAGTTATTTAAGTATCCAGTAGATCATGTGATCAGGACATCATGGATGTTTCTCTTGTCTCTGATCATGTGACTTTGTAAACAACCAATCAGTGTTTTGACCAACAGGAGAGCTAGCAACGTTAGCAGCACCGCTAACTGAGAACCAACAGGAGAAGAGCTAGTAATGTTAGCAGCACCGCTAACGGAGAACCAGCAGGAGAAGAGCTAGTAATGTTAGCAGCACCGCTAACGGAGAACCAACAGGAGAAGAGCTAGTAATGTTAGCAGCACCGCTAACGGAGAACCAGCAGAGGTTCAGTTCAGTTACATGGTGATGCGTTCAGGCTCCGCTCAGTGAAAATGAGTACTGGCTGAAGGTAAATGACGACGTTCTCATGATGCGTTCACATGTAATCTAGTAAAATGGAGTGTTGGTGATAAACTAGAATAAATTCACATAAAATAGATATTAGAGATGAACTTTGTTTAATTAATACAAATATATATCAATTGTATGTTTTTATGAAGATTTAGAATTTACACAGATTTCAGGTTGTTGAAATGATTTTAGGGCCGATGGGTCAATGTAAACCAGCTGCTATAATCAAACAACAAAGAGATCTATATCTGTTAATATGGATCACCAATGATGAGGGATCTAAAAGTTACATTTGCTCCGTTTCTTTCTTTACTGCTGATCTGATCCGTGAGTTTTATGATCCGACTCTACTTTCTATCCAGAGTTATTATCATCAGCTCTGTTAAAAGAGAAGAGACGTTGTGACTGAAGGCCTGAGGCGTGTTTCCTGACGTGGGGCGCAGCGGGGGGTGGCGGAGCCCCACACCGGCACGGAGAGGACAACACATCTGTAACAACACTGATAGAGCTTCAGAGGAAAACAACAGGCTGACAGCTGCTGCTGGTGAGGAGGAACAACGTTATGCTGTTTCATGCCGGCACTGAAAGGGCCGGTTAGTGTCATACTGGTCCGCTAGCGCGGAGACGACCCGCTATACTGGTCCGCTAGCGCGGAGACGACCCGCTATACTGGTCCGCTAGCGCGGAGACGACCCGCTATACTGGTCCGCTAGCGTGGAGACGACCCGCTATACTGGGCCTCTAGCGTGGAGACGACCCGCTATACTGGGCCTCTAGCGTGGAGACGACCCGCTATACTGGTCCGCTAGCGTGGAGACGACCCGCTATACTGGGCCTCTAGCGCGGAGACGACCCGCTATACTGGGCCTCTAGCGTGGAGACGACCCGCTATACTGGTCCGCTAGCGTGGAGACGACCCGCTATACTGGTCCTCTAGCGTGGAGACGACCCGCTATACTGGTCCGCTAGCGTGGAGACGACCCGCTATACTGGTCCGCTAGCGTGGAGACGACCCGCTATACTGGTCCGCTAGCGCGGAGACGACCCGCTATACTGGTCCGCTAGCGCGGAGACGACCCGCTATACTGGGCCTCTAGCATGGAGAGGACACGCTATACTGGGCCTCTAGCGTGGAGACGACCCGCTATACTGGTCCGCTAGCGCGGAGACGACCCGCTATACTGGTCCGCTAGCGCGGAGACGACCTGCTATACTGGGCCTCTAGCACGGAGACGACCCGCTATACTGGGCCTCTAGCATGGAGAGGACACGCTATACTGGGCCTCTAGCATGGAGACGACCCGCTATACTGGTCCGCTAGCGCGGAGACCCGCTATGCTAGACCGCTTCCTGCCGCTGGTTCAGAATCAGTTATTGAGTTCTGTTTCTGCAGAGACTAGAAGGAGAAACTCTGGAAGAGACGGAGTTTCTTCAGTTAAAGGCACTCCTTCGTTCTGCGCTCACACACACACACACACACACACACACACACACACACACACACACACACACACAAAGTAGCACTTGTCCACTGTTCAGCATCGGGCACTGAGGTCTACTGTCTTCACCTCAGTTCAGTTTTTTTTGGGGGGGAGGGAAGGGGATGTTGGCACCATCTTCAACTCAGACTGAAATTCACTGTAAATATTCAATACAAGCCAAGTCCTCCACTGATGACCACAAGGGGGCACATTATTAGTTTTTCCAGTTTCACATCTTAAAGCGGCATTCTCTCTCCTGACCACCAGGGGGCAACTCCTCTGGTTGTATAGAAGTCTATATAAATGACTCTACTTCTCTTGATTTATTCCCAGTAAACATTGTAAACATGAGTTTAAGTCTCAATCTCTAGTTTCAAGTCTTTTTCAATACAGCATGATGTTCATTTAAGTCAAAAGGTCACTTCCTGTTCACTATTTCCACAAATAGTGGTCTAGACTCATAAAACATTGATGTTATGTCACATATCTACATCACGTTAGATGGAAAAAAGGAACTAGAGTGACGTTGTACACTTTCCATCATACTCTATGATCCACTGAAGCGTCGCATCCTGAATGTGTGTAAAGACAGGATGTCTGTTCCCTGTAAATACATATGTTTATGTTTTATGGATTAATAATCAGCATCTATTAAAATGGTGCGTTACCTCCCAAGGCGTGCTCCGTCATGCTCAGACACAGAGACTCAAGGCGATTGTTGATGTCTGGCTCCGTCACCGGAAGCTGAAGATCTGCAGAGGAACAAATGCAGAAGGTGAAGCGTCAGTGATTCAATTATATTCTTATTAAAACAGATTCCAACACATTTGGATAAATAAATAATGCCACGCTATAAATAAAAGGCCTCAAAGAGACTCGCTCAGACGCATCCGACATCAAATCAACGTGTTTTACCGGCCTTATGGGGACAGAAGTCTCGGTACACAGTCATCATGACATTTTTAGGGTGAAGACTTGGTTGAAAGGTAAATGTTTAGGAAATGTGTTCAAAGTGTTGGACCCATGTTTTTAACAGCACACTTTGGATATTTGACTTGTACGACGACTCCATGGTCATTTCGCAGATATCCAAAATGCTGCCAGAATGTTGTGGATAAAGGAAACGTTATTGTCCCACACAGGAAGTCAGTTTGTTCAACACGAGCCGGGCCGTGAACATCTCCCATGGCCGGAGAGAACGATTGAGTTAGACCTAGTAGTCCACACACTGGACTATTTATAGGCCCCAAATCCCTCCATACACACACACACACACACACACACTTTCTGCGCCTCATTTAAAACATCTATTTATCTGTATCAGAATCAGCTATATTGGCCATGTGTGTTTACACGTTGCTCCTACATACACAATATACAAGATATATATATATATATATATATAGTCAGAAGAGGGGTGGCCCAGCGACAGCATCCTGCAGGAGGGGGCTGTGACTGCATGACTCTGCAGTTGTCAAAGGCGGAGAGGGAGAAGAAGGTAAAGAGAGAGACTGAGTCAGGGAGAGAGGGAAGGGGAGGAGTGGGCCGTGTCCTCGCTGCACAAAGAGCCTCATTGTGAGACTCCTCTGACTCCATCCTCCCTCCCTCTCTTTCTCCCTCCCTCCTCCCTGCATCTCTTCCTCCCTTCCTCCATCTCTTCCTCCCTCCCTCCTGCCTCCTCCATATCATCCTGCCTTCTCCCTCCCTTTCTTTCTCCCTCCCTCCTCCCTGCATCTCTTCCCTCCTTCCTCCATCTCTTCCTCCCTCCCTCCTGCCTCCTCCATATCTTCCTGCCTCCTCCCTCCCTCCCTCTCTTTCTCCCTCCCTCCTTCCTGCATCTCTTCCTCCCTCCATCTCTCTTCCCTCACGTACAGCCTCCACTCTCCCTCCTGCTTTTTTAAATTCTGCTTTTCTCTTTATTCTAACAAGAGGGTGTGTGCATGTGTGTGTGCGTGTGTGTGCGCGTGTGTGTGTGTGTGTGTGTGTGTGTGTGTGTGTGTGTGTGTGTGTGTGTGTGTGTGTGTGTGTGTGTGTGTGTGTGTGCAGGAAGTCCCAGCTTGTCCTATTACTGTCCATTGTTCCTGTGGGACAAAGTCCAGTCAGCAGAGGCTACTACAGGTCACTCCGCCTGGCGCCAACGGTTACCATGACCCGAGTCTGTGTGGACACTGTGTGGACCGGGCTGGCTGGGTGGAGGGGGGACAACACTCAAGCTCAAACCAGAAGTGATCTTTCGCCATTATAGGAAGGCCTGTGAAATAAAAACATTACCTACTAAAGTTCTGCAGGAATCCTAAAACCCAGCGATGAGTCGGCACTTTAAAGTCTCAAAGTCGACGTGTTTGTCTGGAATCAGTTCTGAGTTCAACAGAAGCTGAAGAGACGTTAACGTTTAGTTCTCTGATGGATGAAACACATCAGTAGAGACTCTCTGCTGCATCTAGAAGCTTCTAGGTGTCTTAAAAAGAGTCTAAAGGAGACGACTAAGCGTCCTCACTTGGACACTAGTCCTCCTTCAGCTTAGTGGAGGAGACGTGAAGTCATGTGACCTGGTGGAGTTCCTCTACAGACGAACATGAACACATTCTGACCAATAGATTCCATGACTTTTCCATGATTTTAAACCAAATTTCCATGACAAAACATGTTGTGAAATCTGGGTGTAAACAGTAAAAAGTGAGTAAATGTAGTATTTAAACTAACAATGAGAATACAAAGCATACAGTAAACCTTAAATGACTCAAATGAATGAGACAATAGTTTGATTAAAAGAATAAACATTTATATAGATGCCTGCTTATATTTTGAGCGTCTTTCTTTTAAAAGCATATTAATTATTTCAAACTCAGCGTAAATGAACGACATGAACACATGAATATAACACATTTACCTGACTTTTACTAAACTTTTGGGATTTTATTTTTTTCAAGGGCTTTTCCAGGTTTTGCATGACCGTAAGAACCCTGGCTGAAGCTACAACCTGCGGATGTTTCATTCAGAGTAACAGACGGCATATGGAAGTATGTTCTCACCGGCCTGCTGGAACATGACCATGGTTTGCGGCGTGGTGTGGACCGGCAGGGAGCGGGTCCTCTGCACCGAGCTGTGGGTCCGGCTCGGCATGCTGTTGCTTCCTCCGGGGTTGGCGAACCAGAGACCCTGAGGAGGAGATGTGACCCGAGGCTTTAAACTACGTCTTCAAAGACTCAGCGCTCATCGTCTCGCGGCACAAATCGGTGCTTCTACTCGTTTTATGGGATGTCTTGTTTTAGAGACGAGAAATGCAGTCATTCAACTTGAACTAGTTACTCGAGACGTCTAGTTGTATTTTTGACCTGTGGTTCACCTGGATAATTTAAAAGGCTTTATAACTAAATAACAGAAGCGATATTGAGACCCTCCTCTTCACGTGCACACACAGCTTTTCACACATCGCAGAAAATTCACTGATCAATGAGGAATATTAGGAAACATGCTGAAGACCCCGGTCCTCGTTCCTGGCTGGCTCGCATCTAATGACAGTCTCACCACATGAATTCCTCACTGTAACCTGTCCAATACACCCTTAACACCACTAGGCCCCGCCCTATTACATCAGGCCCATCCCCACTAACTCAGGCCCCGCCCCACTACCACAGGCCACACCCCACTAAATCAGGCCCCGCCCCACTACCTCAGGCCCCGCCCCACTACATGAAGTGCCTGTGAACTGTTCAGTGCTCGTCTCTCTCTCTTACACATCACATATAAACTCTCTCGCTCATTGCCGCTCCTCCAACACCACAGCTACCTCTCCCAAACTATGACTCACATATTTCCCTCCCTCCCTCCCCCTCTTTCTTTCTCCCTCTCTACACATCCACACAGCAGTCCCACACAAGAAGGTCCAGCGTGAGGAGGAGGAACTGAGGTATTTCCTCCCATTGTAAGGGATGAGAGAGAGAGAGGGAGAGAGAGAGGTTTCCAGTGAACTGGGTCAGCCCAAACCCGAGTGTGCCATGATGGTCTGAACCAGCTCCACATGCTCCTCCTGTTTCAGGCCTGACGCAGGGCCTCTGGTATGTGTGGTGACCTACGAGCTCCATCCATCTCACTTCCTTCTACAAACTCCACCGCTGCTCCTCTTCCTCACCCCATGGTTTTGTAATGGAATAAAAAAATCTATTTATGGGAGACTACGTGCTGAAGAAGGAATTCTGCTGGCCAGGTTATTGTTAACATCCTGGAATGGGTTATTACGCATTTCAAAATGTTCCTTTATGGAGTCACGAACAACTCTGACAGCTCTGCTTTACACTGTGAACGTTTTGAGTATTTATGTTCCGCACAATGTGATGTTCCCGTCCTGTAGAAAGTCTCTTTTTAGCGTTCTGTGTCAGTACTCGTGATTTTTTGTTGATTCTTTTGTTGAGTAAATGAAAACTAATCAATAGCATGGTTCTTTGGGCCCTCACCTGTCTGCCCTGCTTGGGGCCGGTGGGGGTGCTGCTGGAGCTGCGGGGCGTGGGCCCCAGCAGGCCCCCGCTGCCCAGCAGGGGCCGGGCGCCGGGCAGGCTCCTGGAGGGCATCTGGAACTGGCGAAGGCTCCTCCGGGCCAACACGCTGCCCCCGACACAGCCAGCGGTGGGGAGGGAGTTGGACTGGCCGAAGCGGCTGCGGAACGAAGCGGGAATCACGGAAACATGAAAAGAAAAGAGAGAAAGAAAAAAAGGCTTTTCAGTTGTAGATTCCTTTAAATGACGGAGTGTTCCGAATGTTATCTTTACTCCAGCGATGGAGATCATTTCACAGGAAAACCCTCTTTTACTCACCCACATTTAAGCTATTGCAATTGTAGACGCGTCAACAAGAGAAAAAATAAACCTTTTCCCGTGTGTAAAATAACTCTACGGACATTTATTTAATCATTTAAAGACATCGGTGGTCGTCTCTTACGACCTGAATGCTTCTGGTTGTTTTATTAAAGAGTTTGCATCCCGGCCAGTGAAAGCCAGACTGTGTGTTCACCTCCTCTGCGATCGGTACCCCGCCATGTCGAGGAGGGTTTTCCTTGGAATGGACCGGAACAGCCTCTGGACCTGTTGTTTCCATGACAACAGCCTCTTCTTCTGCGTCTCGGTGAAGGACTGACGGGGAGAGAACAGGGAGGATGAAGCGAGACACGGAGAGGATTTTCAGGTACAACATGAGCCAGATCTGATGCATTGATACCATAAACATGTAAACGGGTCCATGGTGAATAAGGCTTCTAAAAAAGTGATTAAATGGATGTAATGGATATTTTTGTAAGTCTCAGTTGTTACCTAACTTTTCATAGTGTTTTAAATAGTTTTTAATTATTTCATCAGCTTAAAGCTATTGGTAAACATTTTTATTTATTTGAGTGTTTCAATAATAAAAGTCTTTTATTTAAAATGTATTATGAGGAAAATACATTATTTGCTGGGACAGCTGCGCCGCCTTTCAGGGTTTGAGGTGCCAAAACATAAAAGAATGTATATTTTTTGAATGAACTGAAAAGTCTCTTTTGGACATAAACGGTGTCTAACTACAGACGAGTGTTCCGGAGGGAGGTACCTCATGGATAAGGCACTTGTCGATGAGTTGCAGGTAGGAGCTGATGTTGTCCTCGTCCGACCTCGACACCAGTAGCTGGGTACAAACTGACGAGGACGGAAGTAAAGACGTTAAACCAGAACAGAAACCTCTCTCTCTTAGTGAAAACAGGTTCAACCGAGTGCCGGTGCAGCAGCTCACCTTTGCCCATGACTCGAGTGAACTGGCCGGGTAGATCCCCCTCGGCGATGACGCTCGAGCCCGACTCCGCCTCCCCTCCGCCGACCCCGGACAGGTGGGCTCCGGGCGCCGCGCTCTTGCCCTCGGGGCCCAGCAGGGCGCGCTGCAGGGACGCCTCCTCGCCGCCGAGGAAAGCCTTGATGGGCGTCATGATCATCTGGTGGAGCTCCTGCAGCGGGGCGCGCAGATTACTGCCCTCCAACACATCCTGGTGGAGGGGGGACGACAGCGGGGGAGATGGGGGAGGCTGTGAGGACGAGGTTTTACTTCACAGGACCGGGGAGGACATTTTCAAAATCTATCAAAGCGACAGATCTGGGGTCGCTGGAAAGGCGTCGCCCACAAAAACTTTTCCTTATTCATTTGACGCGCATAAAAGTTCAAATCTACTCAACTTTTCATGCATATCAGTCCTCCCTCCCGCCCTTCACACAGCGGCGCTCGACATGAGTCCGTGTAAACCCAAAATACCAAGCAGCAGGTGTCTCGTTCCCCGCGACCCTTCCGATGCAGCGGGAACAGATTTTTAAATGAAGCGTTGGTGAAAAGGTTAAGCCTGAATTTAGCCGGCCCAAGAAGTCCCCCCTGTGGCGTGCCCTTGAACGCCATTGTCTTGCTCTGAAGGCTGACTGGAGGGTTGAGGGGGATGGGTTTAAATTCGGAGCCCAAAACTCTCCTTCCTGGATTAGGTGTTCCCTTCGCTGCCATTTCAGACACACAACACCGACTGAGAGCGGCCACCCGTCTCTCTAACATGCGGGAAAAGAGAGCCGAGTCCTGTGGCGTCCACAAGCTCAATCGCCACACACACACACACACACACACACACACACACACACACACACACACACACACACACACACACACACACACACACACACACACACACACACACACACACACACACACACACACACACACACACCCAGACAGGTGAGACAGAAGCTTCATGACTTTGTTTGTGTGAGTACAGCGTGTCGATGAAGAGGAGGAGAGGATGTGGTGACCCCTCACTGACCTTTTCCAAGCTGCGCAGCAGGTTCTGCCTCTCTTTCAGCTTCAGAATGCTGATAACAATCTTGTGCCGTGCTCCTTTGGTGACCTTCTGTTGGAAGAAAGTTTTGTGTCAAACACCAATTTGCTTATCGTCAAAAAACACTAAAAAGGGGCTGTGAACAATCGGCCAGCGATTGTTACCATTTCTGCCGATTTTTAAGGCCAATCAGAAGCGCCGATAAGATGACGCAATGACAGAAGACAGTGAAATGGTTTGAGGAGCTGTGAGCCGTGTCTCTAAAGCAACCGCTTCCCTTGGGGCGCTGCTCTGGTTACGCGTCAGCAACCAGCTCGCCACAACCTCCCGTCACCTAAATATGCTCTCCAATATCCCAGCAATCGTTGATCCTGATCGGAGAACCCTTGAATGAAGCGGGTCTAAGTAGACTGCAGCTCTTCTTTGAGAGAGGCGTGCACAAACACGAGTTGGGCAGAAGTTATTTTGGGCTAATTATTCTTAGTTGAGGCGGTTACAACGTGTTACACGTCCCATGAAGAACTGGAGCTGATAGTCTAGATACTTCTCGATCAGGCCGATAGCGATCAATTACCCATAAAGCTCAGCCTGTCTCAGCTGCCTCGTGTGAGGGTCGGACAGAGAAGAGGAGGCAGCACCTGGAGGAAGTATGCAGCTTGTGTTAATTTTAGCTGCATCCTCTGTTTCAGAATAAACGTCTTTAAGTACCAGCACAGCAGCCTCGTCCTGTACATCAACTTGACCTGAATCAAGCCAGTTACCTCATTACATCCCTTTTCAAAACTGAGATTGAAGATTTAATACTGGTGGTATAGTAGGGTGCTCACATGTTTTTGCGTATACTGTAAGAACCTGTAATATCTTATTCTCTTCACAGATTAAATTCAAACTAACAGTGCTTGTGTGTGTGTGTATTTGTGGATATATATATGAAAACCTGTGCCTCTAGCTGTTCTTCAGTCAGCGACATCATCTCATCGTAGGTCATTGTGGAGAAGAGAGCGGCGTACTTATGGAGACGGAGACTCTTCAGCCAGGTGGGAACATCTGTGTGTGGGAGACAAACCCAGAATTATAAAGAAGAATTTAACGGAGTAGCTAAGACACGCCCAGTCACTATCGGCTCAGCAGAAGCGTTTCCTCTTTTCTGTGACGTGAGGTTGAAGCTGATGAATCGGTGTTCCTGACGGATCATCTGTTGATAGCAATCTGCTTTCCTACGCTGTGACGAGAGCGTGTGGATGGAGCATCAAGTAAACTCATTTAGCGGCTGGCCATGTAGCTAGCTAGCTTGCTACTTCCACCACGATTTCATGCTACAGTTACAGAACATTAAAAACCACCACGTGAACGCTAACATATAACGGTGCTGTTGTTAAAAGAGCGTTCATGATGGACGATACCCTTTCAGTGAGCTTATCCTGATGCTAATGCTAACGCTAACCGCTGCCGTTGTGATGGTTGATTTGGACCTAAATCCATCAACAATACTACAAAATATACATTTATATTGGTTTTCAGCTGAAAAACGGGCCTTATTAAATCATTGTCTACACTTTTACAATATTCAATCACAACAGTTTGAAAGTACTCATAACTTAACATAAAACATACATTTGACAAGTTAGTAGTACATTCATTGAACTCAAGTATTAAAATAACAAATCTATTCCATACACCCGTTTCTTTAACAAACTTATGATAGTAATATACGATATAAAGCTCATATGACAATATTTGCAATTCTTTAGGCAAATTATGTTTGTAATACGGTGTGAGGTTTAGAAAGACATGCTGTTGGCAGAAGGATCAAACGATTAGATTCTGCCGGATCACATTAGTTATATATAGTGAGACATGCGCTGCACATTCAAACTGCTGAGAGTCGGCCAACTGCTCCGCGTTGTGAAGCCTGGCGCTGGTTCAGTTCTTCCTTTATCTCCAAGTTTATAACTGCAGAACCAACAAACAGTCCCTTTCTGTGCAGCTCACACACACTGAATGTGTGTTTCTCCTCTGTTTGCTGCATGTACACACTTTGAAACAGCTCCAGAGGCTCTCGAGTGCAAACGGGGACTTTTATGTGGACACTATGTGGACACTGGTCATTGACAGAAGCCGATATGGACCTTCCAGTGAATCAGTACAGACTCCCTCTGACTGTCTGATCACAATTAGACAGCTGTCTGATTTAGCTGAGTAATGGATATTGTGATAAGAGTTTAAACCCAAGTCTGTGATGAATGCAAACAAACCGAGGAAGTGAGCGTACACCTACATCAAAATGCTGAGAAGTCAATACTCCGCAAAGCTTGTTCCACCTCCTGATACGTGACACCCAGCGCTTCTCTGGGAATAACAGACAACTGGAAAACTGTCAGATTGGTCTGTCGGTGACCGGTGGAAGCACCGCACTTGAAGCAGGACTTCTTGAGAGGTTTAACTCCCGTTCAGACAGCGATACCCTCAGCATGTTCACTGGGGTCGGCAGCTCTGGCCTCTGCTTCCTCCGCTCCCCCTGACAAACCGCTCTGACCGGATCAGCAGCGTGCCAGAGCCTCCAACTGAAAGCCTGCAGGGAACCCTGACATAAAGGGTTCTGCGCTGAACTGGCTCATAGGCAGCCGACTACTTATTCAAGTCCAGCCAGCTACATTAAATGCATTTTTGTGTCCGATAAAATAGTTTGGATTATCCAAGTCTGCGTACTCTATGACCTCTCGTCTCCGCTTCATTGTGGATCTGAGGAAAACAATCCATCGCTCTTTGTATTGTATTGTGTGAGCGTGCGTCCTTCTTACTTTACATCTGCTAGCAAACAACAGAACAAAATGCCTAAAAGCTGCTGTGAGGTGGGATGCCCCGCTAACAGGGTTTATATTCCCTGTGTGATAATCTGCCCAGGACGTACCCGGCCTTCGCCCGATGGCAGCTGGGATGGGTGAAAGAAAATGGATGACACAACTGATCGATGGGGGACGGGACCCAGTGCGGCAAAACCACTTGACCCGTCTGGAAACACGGACCCCGGCCTCGTGTGCAGGACTTTTTTTTGACTTGTCAAACCATTTATAATTATACAATCAATGTGTTTATGATGCTATTGTTAACAGCAAAATGTTCTTCATAGATCTTTCCTCTTAATTGTGCTTTTAAAGTGCACCGGACAGATCCATTTGACTTTAAAATGTATAAAACTTGCTTACAGGGTGCTTGACCCCAAACCCCACCAGAGAACAGAGGTCAATCCACCACGTTCCCACAGCATCCAATGGGAAACACTGAGGGCTCATAGAGAACAATATATGTAGCTTCTTATTCCTCCTGGATTCTTGTAGGTCATCAAAGAGTCAACAACATTAAAACCCTTCAACTAAAACCCATTCCAACAAATGTTTTGATACTAACTTTTCTAATATTTACACAACAATATGAATATTTGCCTCCTGTTAGCTGCCTATAACATGCCTCTACTAGTTTTGTAGGAAAAGGTACATGTAGTGATTTTTTAATATTGTTCGTGACTTTTTTTAAAGAAAAAGTAGTCAAAATAAAGTGCTAAAAAATATTTAAAAAGTCCCCAAATCTTGCGATACAGCCGGTACGTTGCCAACACACACATATGCATTTCATCAGCGAACAGTGAAGCGTCCTCTGGTCTCTCCGACTTACCCCTCATGCCGCTGCCGTCGTCGTGGAAGGAGCTGCGATGGAGACCTGAGCCTCCTCCTAAACCGGCCTCCTCCAGGTGCTCGCTGCCTCCGCTGCCCGAGGAGGCGATGCTGCTCTGGGGCGAGAGCGGCGCGTGGTCCGGGGCCGGGCCTCTGGCGGTCCGCAGGTCCTCCTGGGACAGCCAGACGTGGCCCAGAGGCTGGTTGCTGGGGCCGCTCATGGGAGGCGTGAGGGACACGGAGCGCTTCAGGGGGCTGTGCTGCTGGCTGCCACCGCCACTCGTCAGCGCTGAGGGACACGACAAGAGCCGGTTAGAGCTTAGAGGAGGCTGGAGAGATTCTAACAGCAAGCACACCACGTCATTTTGTTGTTGACAATAATCAACTGATTACCCAAACACTTATTTATAAATTGAAGCTAGACTGAAACAATGTTGGTTGTGACTCATCTTCTCTACACGCACATCTGCTTTAATCCAAGTATTAGATTATTATTAATAACTGAGGCTCTGATGCAAGGATCAGCTTTGCTTGACCTTCATATTACATAAAGTTCAATTAGTGACAACAAACACACATTGAGGTAAACCAGACAGCAGCCTTAAAGCTGCATTCTCTCTCCTGACCACCAGGGGGAGACTCCTCTGGTTGGGGAGACTCCTCTGGTTGTATAGAAGTATATGCTTCATGTGTTAAAGCTGCATTCTCTCTCCTGACCACCAGTCGGAGACTCCTCTGGTTGGGGAGACTCCTCTGGTTGTATAGAAGACTATGCCCGTCTTTTGAAGAGCAGTGTAAAACACATTGTGCTTTCTTTTTTTTTACATATATAACAGATCTCTGCACAGCTATACTAGCTCAATGTGAAATTAAAAGGCGGTATTTGTTCGCATGAACCTGAGACAGCATACGGCTACGTCAGGCAGCAAACACACACAACTACACACAACTACACACAACTATCCTGATATCTTGTTTGTCTGCAACTGCTGACATCAAGACTTTAATAAACGACAGCTCTCAAACGAAGAAAATTGATATTCTTAGATCTGTCAGTACTGCTAAATGTTTGCTCAACAGTGAGTCACTTTATCAAGCTTAACACAATACATGCCGGCTCTCTCCTCCGTCTCCTATATGCGGCCCTCTTACTGCGGGCGCTATGTATAGGACTCCATGGGCCCCGTTTAAAATAGGTGCCCAGCTAACATTACAAGTTCCAGTCCCTAAATATTAGCCATTTTCCCTAAATACAGTCTCCCACAAAGGCTGCCTTACAAGGGAAAGGATGGGAGGTACGCACGGTTATACCCCCGTTAGATGAAGATGGACACAGTGTGAAGGGAGAAGGGCGCTGAAGACCCGGGTCCCGAAACACACCTTCATCTGATATCTTCAACGGTCACTTTCACTGCTGGAGAAAGGCGCCTGTCTGGGGGACCCCGGTTAATCGGTTCTGGGGGTCTTTGGTGTGCTAGCAGTCCAAAAACACAGGAGGGTCCTTCTTGGAGCCGTGAGCAGGGCTTTAAATATGCCTGTATTTATAAACCCTCAGCTGCTTCTTTCATCTCCCAGAAAAGAAACAGAAAAAAAAAAAACAACACAGAGCCCTTGCATTTTTGTCTGGAAATATCCTGCTCTGACCAAAGTTATGTTCAATTTCAACAGCCCTGCCCTCTGTGCTGTGGACCGCCTCACAGCCTCTGTAGTCGCTGTGGGGGTTGTTTATTTAGTGTGTTCAGAGTATTCAGTGTTTTTTAGTTCAAGAAAACACGCACCAATGAGCTGTGAACTCCAGATCCGGCTGGAGACGTAACCACTGTAGAAGTACCTGCTATCTCCAGATGTTTGTCCTTTTTATTTCAGCCGGTCAATCTCCCTCCGGCCAGCTGACCCCTTATTTACATTTTTGTTGTGAAATGAGAAGGTATTGTATAATGAACTCCTCATTTTAAACAGCAGTTTACTGTCCACTGCGAAGATTTTGACAGGAATAAACAGAAACACGTGGACATAATGCACTAAAAAAAGTGCTTTTTGACAGCCAATCAATTAAATTATGATTATTATTATGATCATCCATCAAGCACAGCGGATACAAACTACCAGAGAGACGCTTAGAGAGCGCAGTGTGTCTGGGCGTGGGCCGACAGAGAAGCGGTCGTCGGCTTTAATCACTGAGGTGAGCTCAGGCGGTGCAGTGGTTTGGACCACCTTGATTTTTGAAGTACACAAACCTTGATTTTAGAAGTACACAAGCCAGTCTGGGTTTGAATAGCAGCCCATCTCACGTCTGAGAAGATAAAGAGGCAATCAAAGGAAATAAACTATCTCAAGTAAAAGAGTTAGTGCTCTAAAATCCCAAATAGCTCCACCACGTCACCAGAGACGAGCCGGGCGCGAGGCTTACAGGACGGAGGGAGCAACACTTACTGGTGTTGCCGCCGCCGCCGCCTCCACCGGTTCCCACAGCGTTGATGGTCGCCGGCACGGAGGACGACGGGTAGAGGAGGAGGTGCCCGTTCTCACAGCCGTGCTGCTGCTGATGCCAGCCTCCGCCCAGCCCCGAATCCCTGGAGCTCTGCCACCCGTTGAGGCGGTCGTCCGAGCCGTAGCGCTGGTGCTGGTGCAAGGAGTAGGGGTTGCCCGATAAAGAGGTGCTGGTGGAGGAGGAGGAGGAGCCCGATGAGGAGAGCGTCGACGGAGGCGTGGACTGGTGGTGGTGGTGGTGGTGGTGGTGCGGCCCGGAGGGAGGAGGCCTCTCCAGCGAGTCTCCCCGGGCGGCGGCCCTCTCCTCCAGGTGGTTGAGCCAGAGGGCCAGGGCGGAGCGGTCCTCCAGAGAGGTGGCGGGGTGGATGAGGGCGTAGGACAGGAGCTGGCGAGACTCCTCCAGGTGCCGGCCGTGCTCGATGGTGTGGGCCAGGATGCGCGGCAGCAGGCGCATGTACTCGCCTTTGGCTTCGACGTTGCCGGGTTTGAGCAGCGGGAGATGGGTGAGGACGAGCGAGATGACGCGCTCTTTAGACTCGCCCTGCCACTGGCTGATCACCGCTGTGGGAGGAGGGAACAAACACAATAAGCATCTCAGACCAACAGTACATCATATATATTACCAGTGATATACTACTCGCACACGTGGAACCAAGATTTTGACGTGCAAGTTTGACCTGGAATGCTTTGGCAGGAGCCGTTTTCAGCTTAAATCAGACAATACAGATTAAATACTTAAAGTGTTCTGTCTAAACGAGCACAAGCTCCAGCTGTTTTATGATTGGGCCTTACAGAAAAAGTCTTATTTTAGTTATATATCCATTTAATTACTGACATTATACGACTACGTTAGTGCCTTAACTGTTTTAATAAGAATGATGGCCAATTATGCTTTGTCATTTCGGTGGACCCTAGGAAGATTAGCGGCGAGGCGTCAGCTAATTGGGGGCCCAGTTATTAAACTAAATTAACAATAAACGGTCCCAAAAACGTACTGAACTGTAACCTAAAAAGAAGCAATGCGTACCAGAGCCGTGAATTGTGGGTACCGTTACAACCTTAATCAAAAGGGCTCCAAAGAAAGTCAAACTTGTGCAGCGTTACGGGTTGAAGCGACCCTGACTGGACCACAGCGGTGGACAGAACATCGCTGGATACGTCAGCTTCCCGATAGCCAAGGTTGGTAGCAGAGGAGAAACAGTAATTGATGGACGGACGGATGGATTAGTGAACACATGTACGGTTAAGAATAGAGGACACAGAGATGATGTCGGGCCCTCTGCACGGTCATCCTTCTATTCCGCTCTTCCTTCAGGCTGCTCTCCACTATACATAACCCGGAGGTCACGAAGCTCTATTGTGGTCCGAGTCAGCGGGTCGCTAGGAGCCCATTCCTATCGGCGTGGACCGGAGCTATAGATACCAGCTGGTCAGGGGGACGCCACACAAATAGAGGCGGGACGCGGGTCACCTTCACTTCCTGCTTGGGATGTGCGAGTTTGACCACGCTTTAACCCACAAGGTCTAAATCCGACATACGAGGTGAAACTAGAAAATACATCCGTCCAAAGATATCCTAATGTCAGCGTCTACCGTGTGATGGAGGACGGCTCTCGCTGCCCCGGCAGAGCGGACAGCTGCTGCTCCGGCCCACCACGGACCCTGAAGCCTCCCAGACCAGGTTCTTATAAATGAACATCATGCTGTATTGAAGAAGACTTGAAACTAGAGATTGAGACATAAACTCATGTTTACAATGTTTACTGAGGGAATGAATCAAGAGAGAAGTAGTCATTTCCCCTAAATGGTTTGCCCATTTAAATTTTTTTCATACATATATATATTGTGTAATAAGGTGTGTATTGGCATAGTCTATTTATATCAACAGTGTATATATAATAACACAAAAACCTGCATGCTTGGTTTCTCTCTCAGAAAATGAAAACTACTTAAAAATCATCAACAGAAATAAAAGCTAAAAAGGATACTCCTACTTCATTTGCCCACTCATTTTAGGTTTAAGTTTCTTCCAACAACACAAAGAAGAAGAAGAAGAAGAAGAAGAAGAAGAAGAAGAAGAAGAAGAAGAAGAAACTAGTTTGAGAGGAGGGAGCGAGGTGTGTGAAGGGAGCCAGGGAGTTACTCCCCTCTGCTCTGAGGATGATGTCATCCTTCATTCCTCTGAACGAGGCGAGCCTCGGTCCATCCGAGAACAGGAACGGTTCCATGATTTAAACTCATTTATTTCACATTGACTGGAAAACATTTTCGATGCAACACAGGAACCCTGGTGCTCTAAACTCTGAGAACGTGGCGTGCTGCCAACTTTTAAACTTCACGTTTACAGTCAAACTTTGTTTGACAGTCTAAGAGAACAACATTTGTCATCTCCACTGGAGAGTGTATAGAACTGAACATTACTTCATTTTAACATTAACCAGCAGCTAGTAAAACTCGGTCAGAATACTTGGCATTACCGCCTCTTTACAGTACATTTGTTGAAGTAGACCAAAGCAGCTGCGCAGCACATTCAAAGTAGTAACGTCTGCCTGAAGGGAAACATCACTGATCCCCGATCTGTCTCATTCTCTTTTCTTCTGCCAGATCCTCATTCAGACATTGTGGATGTCTAGATCTATAAACATCTAATTACTAATGTAATAAATACATTTATGTAATAAAAGTCCTATAAGATGCAGAGGTAGAAAAAAAAGGTAGTACACTTAATACATTAAACTCATCAAGTCGACATAAATAAGTAAAACAATCAAATATGCACTTATAATGTTGTGCGTTTGGCGTTATTTCCATAGGGCAGATTTGTCAAAGCAAATACCAAATAACAATGAATTAATAAACAATCTGTATCCATTGATTTACGTTTCTGTCTGTCTGATTCTCAGTGACTCAGTGGACCAGACTGTGGAGGTGTAGTTCTCCTTGGAGTAAAGAAAAAGCTAAGAACAAATACTTTGAGATCAACAGTGCCCTGCTAGGTCCCGCCTTCCTCTAATAGAAAGAAGAGAATGGCTGGAATAAGGTGTGAAAGTCCAACACCTACAAGTCGGGAAGCTGCTTCAAGCTCATTGACCTTTTACTCCAAAGGGTCAGGAGGTCAAGGAGTCGGCCTGGGAGCAGTTCCCCCCTCACAGCGAACACACAAGCAGCAACTCTCACCCTTCAAAGAGGGGTCTTGGTAATTGAACAGAGCGCAGGTCAAAAGGTCAAACTGCTAGGAGAAACACTGGGCTGCCGACAACACAAACGGACCGGACACGGCGAGCGGTCGGGCCGGTGTCAAACCAACCGACCCCGAGTGGGAGAAGAAAATGCAGCGTATTCGAAATGAGAAAATCCTAACTGTCATTTATATAGACTTCTATACAACCAGAGGAGTCACATACAGCTCACAGCAGAGGACAGCACATCTCTCACTAGATAGTCATCAAAGCTGACTCACCAGAAGTTTAGTTTCTAGTCCACAGAAAGGAGAGAACAGGTGACGTGCTGAGCCATTTTCAACCATGAAATGCAGATATGTTTTTGAATAAACTAAAGTCATATTATTTAGTTTACAACTGAAAAGAAACATTTAAGTGTGCAGTGCTTCTTTAAATAAATAAAAAGTACACGATGAGAAAGCTTTCCCGCGCATGTCAGACTCTTTCCTAGCATGGACGCTAAAGTGCTAACCTCATCCAACTGGAGTAAAACATCAAGAAGACGAGGAAAGGAGCGGTTAAACTGCGGTTACAACGCCGACACAGTCCAGACCTGCTGCCACTCCTCACACAGCGACACCAAACACCTTTCTTTGTAGTTTCTGACTCAGCATGTCTGTGAACTTCCTTGGAACGAAGAGTTGGACTCGGCCTCCTCTGGGTTCTATCTGAAGTCATAGTTAAGCCTCATACGATGTGACGGGATTGATAAAAACATACCAAACTTGTTCTTTCGTGGCAGACAGAGGCACAGGGGCATGCTGGGAACTGATGAATCACATCAGCATCATTGAGAAGAACCAGTCTGACATACACAAACAGTAAAACCTCAGACACAGAGTCATTTGTTTGTGGGGCTGATGCAGCACTTCCCTGCTGGTGAACTCTGTGCCACCTGCCCGGGCGCTGCCCTTTGCTCTGACACCCTCTCTGGCACCCAGACAAGGGTGCTGTCTTCACCCCCCTGCCCCTCCTCCGACATTTAAAAGGAAACTTCTCGTCAGCTAGAAAACTTGTTGACGACCACACAACGGCTGAGTTTGGTCGCTACTCTTCGCCACAAGGAGCGTACGTTCGGTTTCTTATTGAACGGGATTCTCATCGTGTCCACGCGGTGGACCAGCGGGTCCACTAGGTCAGCTGAGAAGTTACAGGACACAAGTTAGTTTGAGGCCTTCTTCACAAGACAAAAATAAAGTCAGATCGATGTATAAAAGACTTCTTCACTGGATCACAAAAGCCTCTCTGAGCGGCAGATCTGACAATATAATCAAATAAAAACATAAGAGTCAGGAACTTGAACTGGATATCGTTAATATAAAGTCACATTACATGGAGCCTCCTGTAAATCTGGATCCAGAAGCCATCGGGTTGATCTTTGACCCCGAGCCGGACACACAAGTCCTCTTTACATCCGGCTCGGCCATCACGAGACCCGAGGCGGAGACAACTTGATTGTTGTAGCTCGTTTGTTGTCAATGTGCAACCTGATCAGAATCAGCTGAAGCGTGCACACACACACACACACACACACACACACACACACAGTTTGTTAGACACAATTCCTCTTGTTCTAAATATAGACGGGTCGACAGCACACAAACCCACAATAGATAAGACCATAGTGGTTAGCGAAGGGAGGCATTAACTTTCAATCACACTGACAAGGATACACCAGTGTGTGTGTGCGTGTGTGTGTGTGCGTACGTGCGTGCGTGTGCGTGTGTGTGGGTCTCCTCTAACGTAGGTCCGGTGCTTCTGCTGTTAGCAAAACAAACATGGGGCCGGCTCACTTTGTCCCGCTGCCGTCAACTGGCTTCAGCTATTGTTGATTCAACACCACGTCCCACACAGCGCTCCTTTCACCCACCGGAGGACAGCCACCCCAGAGGGGGGAGAGGGTGACCGACATTAAACAGAGGAGGCTTAAAGGGATCGTTGAGATGTGTTTTTTTAAGAGGGGTTGCATGAGGTGAGCGATTTACTTCTCCATAGTCCGTGTGTTGCAACTCCTGTGTTCTGAGAGGTAAAAAATAACTGTTTTTGTCAATGGAGTCTTGTGTCTTAGCTGCAATGGGATCGGGTCCTGGGTGAGGGTTACTTGAGGAGAGTTAAGACTGACAGAGTAGTAGATGGGTGGAGCGAGGGGAGGAGGGGAAGAAAGGAAAACTTCCCGCTCCTGCTTTCTGAGCGGATTCTCCAGCTCAGCAGTGGGGAATGTGCTGGCATACCACAGAGAGCTGCTGCTGAAGAATGCAGCGGATCCTAACGGATCCACAGCCGAGCTCTCTCTCACACACACACACACAGCACACAGAGAGAGAGAGAGAGAGAGAGAGAGAGAGAGAGAGAGAGAGAGAGAGAGAGAGAGAGAGAGAGAGAGAGAGAGAGAGAGAGACCAAGCCCCAGTCCGAGCCGTACTCTGCACCAAAGCTCTATTTAACACGAAGTAAAAACACGTCTTTTTCATCAGCCACTACGTCACAGAGATGTTGACACTAAACACCGGCTGCTGGTCACACAATGCGCTGACGGGTGACGTCCAGCTCACACTTCTTCTTCTTCCCCCACAAGCGTATTTTCAGTTTCAAACTGGAACACAAACTGAAGCAGAACAGAGAGATGTGTGTTCACTGGAGGATGTAAGCGACGTGGATCCGTGCAGTGATGCTAAAAAGCTAGATATTTATGCAGTAAAAACCTACGTATGTTGTTTGTCTTTTCCATAAGGCACAATTAAGGATTTTTGCATTACGAGACTCATTTCAATGCCTGTAAAGTTGAGTTAACCTGCTGAGAATATTATGAACGACGCGTTGTGGTCTTAAAAGAACACAAAGTGAGCGTGAACACACTGGAATAATGTAGAAACTTGGTGGATGAATGTTTACTTCAGAAGAAGAAGAAGAAGAAGAAGAAGGAGGCTTGCTCTTTGTTTCCTAGCTGCATTCTCTAGAAAAAGCTTTATAAGTGGAATAATCCCAGCACCCCCAGCTCTGTTTCAACCTCCTTTGTTGACTCAACACCAGGTCCCAGCCGAACACTTCATCATCCTCAGGACGACCCCGAGGAGCTAACGCTGAAACAAACAGGGAAGTGGAGAGAAGAGACGAGGTGGGCGTGAGGAATGAAAAGGAAAGAAACCGGAATGTTAGAGAAAGAGTAAGAAAACCTGAAGCAAAAGGTTGACTGAAAGAGAGAAAGTGAAAGAAAGAAAGAAAGACAAGTAAAAAGAACAATAGACTACAGCGCATGCCTCTCCAGAGGAGGACGAGCTTTGTTTCCCGTGTGAGCTCGGGGACGTTGAGAATAAGGTGCACTTTGTGTCTCATCTACGAGGACAAAACGAAGGTACCCTTTAGGAAAATGACCTCAATGTATGTGGATTCATTTTGGCTGGAGGACAATGAGGAGAGAAGGCAGAGCGTTCGAGACCGAGCGGCAAAATGTAATTTTGTAATAAAGTGAAATATTTAAAACCACAGCGGTATCTTTGGTGTCTTACTAACCCGAGAGGGCTGGGACGGAAAGAAAGGAATCATGTATAAAGACGGTGAAACAGTGAAGGAGACAAAGTCAGAATGAAAGGAAACATCAGACAAAGCAAAGTAAAAAAAAAAGAAGGTGAAACTTAAATGAATTAGAAAAAGGCAGAAGAAGAAGCACAGAAAGAGAGTAAGTACGAGGATGCAGAGCTGGTCTGACTTGAGAAAGGTGTGGTTCACAGACTATAGGATGGAAATGATCTAATGCTGCAGCGCCACACCCACACAGAGGGAGGCCATGTCCTGACAAGAAGGCAGTAGTATCGGGGGCCCCTTTTACACACACACACACACACACACACACACACACACACACACACACACACACAGTAAGAAGGAAGGGGTGTATACGAGAGAAAGACTGGAAAGTTCATTGGTGTCAACAGGTTTCAACTAGTGGGGGGGAGGGAGAGGGAAAGAGAGAGGGAGGGAGAGGGAGAGGGAAAGAGAGAGGGAGGGAGAGGGAGAGGGAGGGAGTGAAAAGGAGGGAGAGAGAGGAAGGGAATGGGAGGAAGAGAGAGAGAGGGAGTGAAAGAGGGAGAGAGGGGGAGAGAGATTATTGCAAAATATAAAAGACGGGCCAATAAAACATGCAATAAACTACACAAGGGTAAAATGGATATAGGATCGGATGAAAAGCCAAGAGAGAGAGAAGCTGTGTGTGTGTGTGGTCCTTGTTGTGGGCTCAGCCTGACCTTGACCTCACCTTGACCTCCTGCCACCTGACTGACTGAGGAGTTTAAAACCCTCCCGTGTGAAGGTCCACCATCGTGTGGGCCGTGTGAGCAGATGTGTGGTGCAGCGTATGGAAAGAGGTGCAGCCGGTAGACGGGTCTCTCTGCCATTCAGAGATCACTCGTTGTCATTATGCAACACAGGGTTGCACAACGGAATGCAGCTGTGGCTTTCAACGTACAATTTCTTTATTTTTACTTTTAGTACATCTAAAAGGCCGCCTTTAAAATGTGCCCATTGTCGCCATGCAGTAAGCGTTCAATGAAGACATCCTACACCATCATTACATGGCCCTTTGAACTGTGATGCTCTGCTCATACATCTGCTGCGCAAAGGATTGTGGGTGAGAATAGCCAGAAAGCCCTGCTGGCTTGCATGTAGTAGGACATCCTGGTATTTTTTGGCGTGCTGCATTCAACATCCTATGTAAATATATATAAAAGACTACACACAAGTTTATAAAGACTACAAGTCTATAAAGACTAAACACAAGTTTATAAAGACTACAAGTCTATAAAGACTACCCACAAGTCTATAAAGACTAAACACAAGTTTATAAAGACTACAAGTCTATAAAGACTACCCACAAGTCTATAAAGACTAAACACAAGTTTATAAAGACTACAAGTCTATAAAGACTACCCACACGTCTATAAAGACTACACACAAGTTTATAAAGACTACAAGTCTATAAAGACTAAACACAAGTTTATAAAGACTACCCACACGTCTATAAAGACTAAACACAAGTTTATAAAGACTGCAAGTCTATAAAGACTACCCACACGTCTATAAAGACTAAACACAAGTTTATAAAGACTACCCACACGTCTATAAAGACTAAACACAAGTTTATAAAGACTGCAAGTCTATAAAGACTACCCACACGTCTATAAAGACTAAACACAAGTTTATAAAGACTACAAGTCTATAAAGACTAAACACAAGTTTATAAAGACTACCCACACGTCTATAAAGACTAAACACAAGTTTATAAAGACTAAACACACGTCTATAAAGACTAAACACAAGTTTATAAAGACTAAACACACGTCTATAAAGACTAAACACAAGTTTATAAAGACTACAAGTCTATAAAGACTACCCACAAGTCTATAAAGACTAAACACAAGTTTATAAAGACTGCAAGTCTATAAAGGCTAAACACAAGTTTATAAAGACCACAAGTCTATAAAGACTACAAACAAATCTATAAAGACTACACACAAGTCTATGAAGACTACCCACAAGTCTATAAAGACTACACACAAGTATATAAAGACTACAAGTCTATAAAGACTACACACAAGTCTATAAAGACTACACACAAGTCTATAAAGACTACACACAAGTCTATTTCACGGCTGTAGCATTAGACACGAGGTGGTTGGTTCTTGACCCTCCAGACGACACAGAGCCGCCTCAGAAGCCGACATTGGACAGTTTGGAAAAAGTCAGGGCAAGTGATTGGATGAACCATCTGTCAATCAGCAAATATTTTTGCTTTTTTTTTTTATCCTCCGGTGTGAAAGGTCCTCTAAGAGAGTGGTGAACCGAGGAAGAGGAGGACACGTCTCCCTGTCCATCTGCATAGTCAGTGTGTCAGTCGCTGTGTCGGACATGAAGTGAGCGAGAGGAAACGGGCAGTCAGGCTGTCAGGAAACCAGTCAGCGGTGATCTACTGCTCTGAGCGCCGCTCACACAACCTGCTGCTAACAGACGGGGCGCCGCACGTCCGCTTCACGCCACAGTAAAGCGTTACCGGCAGCCTTCTTGAGATCACAGGAGGGACTTTTTCTGAATGAAATCAGTGAAAGAAGATGAATCAGAGTCTCCGGGGAGCTTCTACAAACCGGGAGATTCCTGCGAGCCACAATAGAAGACAGGAACAGCGTCTCACACGAGACCTGCATCGTCAGGGGCGATTTATAGAACGCTACAAAAAGCTCTCATCTGCTTTTCACATTGCACAGCAGGTGTAAAGTAGGTCTTTTCCTCTCGGGTGCTTATTTATTTATACTGTGTAATGTTTTAAACAGCGGGCCAAGACGAGTGTGTGCGTGTGTGTTTGTGTGTTGGGAAGCACCTGCTTGAGGATGAGTTGAATGTGTTTGCAACGTGTGCAGGAAAAAGGAATCATCGTGGCGGCCGCTTGCTCTCGTCTGGTTTCCGGGCGAGAAGCAGCTCTTTCGAACGAGCCTAATATCACGCTTGGCCCAGCCAGCCAATCGAATGGAGCAAGAGGCGGGCTCTACTACTTTTACCACGAAAGGTTGATATTAGCGTTTTTTATTATTATTATGATGAACTGTGTAAAAGAAAGAAAAAAGAAAGAAAATACTAAAAGTAAAAACTCTTTGTTTCTTGTAAAAAAAAATTAAATATATAAAAGTTGTGTCTAACAAAGGGAGAAGATTCTACTTTTTTACAGGTTAGAGTTCCTATTTTTCTACAATGATAAAAAGGTCGATCACAAGTTTGGATTTTATTCCTCCATAAATTAAACTATGGGATGTCCTGGTACATGTGTGCTCTACTTGTTTCTGTCCGTCTTGCAGGGCCACATAACTTGAATGTGTGCATGCTGGATGAGAGAAGAGGCCAGATGATGCGTTTTTATTGTCTGGTCTTTTTTCCCAGCAGTGGGGGAGGTTTCCTTGTATGAATGGAGAACAATTCTTTGCCATCCTTTCTCTCTCTCTCCCCTCTCCCCCCCCCCCCCCCCCCCCCCCCCCCCCCCCCCCCCCCCCCCCCCCCCCCCCCCCCCCCTTCCCACTTCCTCTCGAGTCCTCTCTTTCATCCACATTCCCTCGTCTCCCCTGCTGCAGTAGGACCGCTGGTTGGGGGTCTGGAGGAAGCTGAAAGCGGGGCAGATGGTTCCCAGTCTACCTGTGGAAGCGTTCGCAGCGCTCTGCTCTTGAGGATCTCTGGCTGTGGCAGGCGCAGCTATGCCGGGAATGTGAGCCTCCGCTCTGCCAGGGCTGGACCGGAGAAGCCCACAACGCTATTTAAGGAAATAGCAGCCAGGGGCCCGGCCTTCCAAACTCTCAAAGCACTTCTTCCTTCCTTTAACAAGAAGCAGCATTATGTTCCTTTGTGGAGGAAAGGTTCGTTTCCGTAACTGCTGGGAAGAAGGACAACACACACACACACACACACACACTCAAACACACAAATGCGCACACTCAGCGGTGTATTGGTTGTGTGGTTCTGGTAATTGTTTCCGGTATTTGCTGAATAGGGATGTGTCTTTGTAAACGATTAAATGGCTGCGGTCTGTCAAACAACAACAACAACAACAACAAACAAGCCCGTTGAAGAGAGAAGAAGTCTACCAAATTAAACTAAAATGATTTCACACTGAAACGGCGCAAACAGCACGAGAGGACGAGCGACCGACCAGGATTCAGTTTTTTTCTTTTTTTGAATGCTTTGCAATGGGAGCGCTGCGTTTTAATCTTTGCTACAAGCGGCACAAGGAGCTGAGCATCGGGTGTTTGTTTTAAACATTTTCAACTTTGGATGAAACACTTTTTTTTTTACCCACCAGTCCAATCACAACGGAGAAGGGGCGGGACAAACAGCCCAAAGACCAGCGTCACGCCCTCATGAACGCTTCCAGTCCGCTAACAGCGACAACGTGGGATTCATTAGCATTTTGATGTTCTGCGTTCGACAATGAAGAAGTATTTAGTTCGTTTTAAAACGTGCATCTTTGTCATTTAAAAAGCAACAACATACCTGATAATAAAGTGCATTCATAAAGTGCTCAAAACAAGATATATTAAGTAATTCGCTATTTTTTTTTAACTGCCGCTGCAATGTCTTTTCCAGCGCAACGTCATCAGAGACAGAGCCGAACATTCGGGGCAGAGACGTCTAGATGCTGAATACTGGTGGGAAATCATCACCGGTATCAGAATAACTGGTTCGGTACAGACCTTCTAAATCAAAAACAAAAATGTCAACAAACACAGCACCAAACTAACTGGTTTGACCACACCAGTATGTCTACTGGCAGCACTGGTCACTCCCGCAGTGTGCGTGTTGGTTTCTCTGCAGCTGCATTTGAGCGCCATGTAGAATGCGGAGAGTCGAGTGCGAGACAGACGCGTCTACCCAGAATCCTTGGCGGTCCGCGGCCTGAGGCACACGGCTTCGGCATCCGGCTGCAGAGCAGACGCGTCACGAACGCACACTGAGACCCATTCAGAAAACACAGCGCAGAGCGACAGCAGCCGGAGGCGAGGAGAGCTCTGCTCCGCGTTCACGAGGCTCAATCAGGGGTGAAAGGAGCCGGCTGATTGGTTGTTCACACGATGACATCACTGACTGAAATCTCAAAGGCCAAACTAGTGCTTGAAAATTTAAGATGGGTTTTACAGTAAGTGAAAAAAGCAAAAGAGAACTGCCATCAAGAAACTCAATATCAAATTTAAAGAAGGAAATATCTACCTTTAAAAAGTGTGAAATGATTTATATGATCAAGTGTGTGACCAATAACAGAAGTATTAAACTGATGTTACTTTACCTTCTGGGTAGAAGAGAAACGCACGTTTAAAAGCAACGAAATATAGTCGCTGTGGTTCAACCTGCCGTGGACACGTTTTACATGGATTTTGAGGGGGTGGGGTTATTCATTTTTGATTCTGT
>NC_136603.1:3384474-3426974 GCF_910589615.1 Taurulus bubalis | reverse complement strand
CCAGTATTTATAGAACCCCTTGGCAGAGCTGGTCGACTCCATCAGACTAGAAGTAAAAGGGCGGTACCGGTGTTCGGTTCTTTTATTTACGTGAAGCCTCCTTTAGGTTCCTCGTAGGTTCCGTTTCATCATTTCACGGTGCGGCTAGGTGTTGTTATCGTGTTGCTACTCTGCAACCAGCAGAAAAAACACTAAACACTTACAAACTCATTCTTTTAAATGGGCCGGGACATCAAAACAAAAATCGGTAAATTAAAAACTAAACATAGCAAAATAAGAAAAGAAAATGTAGAAAATGTTCTGGTAATAGCAGTCTTCATCACTTCCCTTCCTCGCGGCCCCTCAACCCTCCCTGTACTCAGGAGACCTCAGCTCCACTGAAGGTGGGATCAGTTTTCCTTTTTCCAACGATGATCAAACTCTCGCTGAGCGCCTGACTCAAGTGTGTTCTGACGGGCCCACATTCCTAGACAGTATCCCCAACACCGGAACCGTTTACCGCCTAAGCCAGGAATGCTGATTTCCAGCCCGGGATTTTCATCAAACCTAGTTTAGGCCGAGCGAGAGAGAGAGAGATAAATACTAGCCATTATACAACGCAGACTTTCCCTCCACGTCAATCATGTCACACACAAGACACATGCACACGTGTTCTTCCTTTCCAGCTCCTACGAGAAGTCACATATTGACCTTGATTCAAACTCAAATTCTGCAACGAGGTTAATTCCTAAAAAAGGTGCCCTCTAGACCATGCATTAAAGACATGTAGAAAATACTTTGGAGTAATAATGTAGGGTAAAACGTTTCGATTAGCTAGTAGAAATTCTTACATTCACTCCTTCACAGAAACTCCTGAATCCATGAAGAAATCCATCTCATGTGTAAGTACACTGTGTGATTTATGTGCAGAGCAAAAGCAACCACAGCAAAAAAAAAAAAAAAGCATTTAACCAACAAAGATGGAGACCGAATCGCAGGAATTTTGGGATTAGCAAATTGAAGGATGAATTCTCAAAGAAACACTAGTGACTGCAGACACAGCTGCTGGTACGTATCGGGTCCCCGGCCGCCTCCTTTGGCTCAAACAGCCGTGTGGGCCGGTCAGCGGCCCGCCACGCCACACCAAAATAAAGTGAGTTATTCAGAACACCGGGCCCACTGTCCCGTCCTCACCCCACCCTCACACGAGCCCTGCACCCTGCCCGGCCGGGTGTCAATCTACTCGCTGCTCGTGTCTTCACAACGTGATCCAACATTGCCCCTCCTGGGATTGTCTCAAAAGAAGTTTTGTTCTCCTTCAGGGGGGAGGGAAAACAAGACGTTACATTCCTTAATAACCACCAGAGAAATGCTGCAGGCTGCACATTACGCCCGTCAGAAATCACAGGAGGAAAACCAGGATTTAAAACTTTCCCCTCAGTATGAATCAATTCACGTCCTTTTGATGCAAGGATGTGAACACTAGGAGGACAATGTTCTGTTTATTAATGTGGGGTAAAAACATGTTTGTGTCAAGAGTCAATGAAAAATCATGATCTTACTATTGATCCAAGTATATCTTTTGGGCCATAACCGTGCAGCCCTAGTTTCTTCGTCAAAAAGCAGTCAAATCTGTGCTCGTTAGACGTCTGTACTCGGCTTGAAAATACTTTAAAAACTCTCCAAAAGTAACCAAATTACTCTACAGGAGTCAAGTAAATAATGACGATCACGGGGGAAAAAAACTACAACAAACACAAAATCCTGCGGTGACGCAGCTCGGCCCTCAGCGAGACAGAAGTCGAGTCGCATCGCTCGCCGGGTCCCAAAACAAGGACGCCTCTCAGAGAAGTAGGTCACTGAGGATTCCTTTCATTTGTACGCCGCTCTGCAAATAGTTGCGCTTTTCCACTCCGACATTGCAGCTGCACGTTAACCCTCGAGCAGCCGGCGGGTCTCCTTCTCTGCAGCAACGTCGCTCTGAAGCCGTTCACCGGGGAGGAGGGGCTTAGAGCGGCGAGGGATCTGAGGATTTGCCGTTAACCGACTGAACCTGTGGTCGACTTTAAAAACAGCCATGTTTAGACTCGCATCGGTAATATTTGACGCTAATCGAATTGCGGGTTTACAGCAGGTCAGATCAGATCGTATATTGATGATTCAAGGGGAGAACGTGGATCCATTTTCCTACAGCAATATGACGTTCATTTTAACTAAATAACTTTCAGAACGAAGACGTTAAAAAATAACCTAGAGGAGTATCCAAGCGGCTAACGAAGCGCTAACACACAACTTGTACGTCTGTGGTAACAAATGACTTCACACAGGAAGATACTTTATGATCAATAAAAGGATCGGTATCATATCTGCACATCAGCACTCCAACGAGCCGCCACAACATACCGAAGCCATCGCGTAACCAGACCACCTTCTCCAGCGCCCTGTTTCCTGACGGGGAGTCTGCGCTGACGGGACGCGACCACAAGCCGACACGGGTGGGAGGAAACGCAAGGGCGTGGCCCAAAATCTAATCTGGAGGTACGGGAGGAGGAGAAGTGAAAATGTCCACTGGGACGAAGCTTGCTGCTCCGAATGTTATGAGCCTTTACTACCACAACACACACAAGCTGAAGGCATGGAGTCCCTCAGGGAAGAAAAGCTACGAGAATCTAGTGTCACCGTAAACATGCACTTTACCACACGTTCCAGAGACAACTTTATTTTGGGATGAGAGCTGAATGCCCAACTTTCTTATTTATTTGTGAATAAGAGCAGCTTGTTATGTCATGACTCAGAAGAAGCTGCTACAGGACCCGTTGGTTCTCTTTGCAATGCTGGAAATGTGATTCTCCAGTTGACACTTCTCTTGTATGTGTTATTCATATTGAATTAATAAGAGATAATGGAAGTAAATTCAGTTGTTTTTTTTTAATCATGATTCATTACAAATATGTAGTGTTTTAAAAATAGCAGATAAACACAGTGAGAACAAATAAATCACGTGTATAAAGAATTAGCGTCACGCTGAATCAGTAATCGCATCGTCGCCTCTGAACAGAATTAAATCAGGCGGTGCTTAGAGATTCAAACCCCTAATTAACATGCGTTTGACTCCAATGCTCGCTTGGTTGACTTGTGCATATTAAGAATATTTAAAAGTTGAACAAAGACTTTAAGCAACTCAGACTGACGTGGCCATGTTTAAGGTTTAAAACTAACGCCTACATTAACGTGAATAACATCGTCTGAAAATAACCCTTTCATTATTAACGAAACACGTTCTTGAATCAGCTGTTTTTCGTTGTTATATTTGTCTCTCCTGCACTATGTGTTGTTGGCTTTGTAACTGCATCTTGACCCTTGAGAGGCACAGAGAGGACAAATAAAGTTCAAGTATTTCAACAAATGGAGAGATTGCAAGAACTTTTCCAACCGGCCACTGATTGCCAATACATTCCCGCAGGTGTGTGGGTGTGTGGGTGTGTGTGTGTGAGCTGTATCGTAAATCCCTGACCCAGTGACACAGACAGCCGGCCGCCACCATCAGTCTGAGGAGGCATGAAGCCTTGACGGTGAGTTTCTCACTGATCTAATCGGTTCATTAAGTTTGGTAACATATAATATCAATAATATCATTTGCAGCATAAATGATAATGCTAATGTCGTCAGATTTATTTTTAGCGTCTGCAACAAAGTTAAGCGTTAAATAAAATATTTGTAAATCAGGGTAAATTAAAACTAAATAACTAACATAATAAAGGCAAAACACTGATGTGGATCTCAGGTGTTTTCATCTCCCAGTCCAGCTCCTCCCTCTCGTGATAACTGACCTCTACTGACCTCTACATCCACAGACACCCAACCAGTGAGCGGGTAACACCAGTCACATGCTGCACGTGAAACCATCATTTTCTTTACGTTGTCTTACACAAGCAACCAAAACAAGCCTCTTCCACCAGCCGGCACATTTCCTTTCCACCTTGACCATAAACGTATGAAACCAGCAGAGATATTAAGATTCACTCGGAATGAAAGAGTGAATTTTGACCGACTGTGACTCAAAGATCCCAAGACAGCGTCTCTGGGGCTCACACATGACGCAGCGTTTTAAAACCCTCTCTGGCCGTATGAACCGGTCTGACTTTGGGAGGGTCGACCGCGACGACCCTCCGGCGTCACGTTAAACAACAGCAGAGGCCGGCCCGCTGTAAACCCCCCGATGGAAACTGTGTGTGTGTGTTGTGTGTGTGTGCGGGGCGGGGCCGTGATGTCACCCCAGTGGACGCCAGCAGATGTCTCACTGCATGCAGATGTTGCCATAGGTACTCAGACGCCCGCTCTCTCAGCTTCTTTCTATTTTTCATGAGCCCAGTTTGTTGCCTGGGTTTTTGTTTCCATGGCCACGCTGCAGTGTGATGCAACAAATCCCAGCCAGCACACCCCCCCCCCCCCCCTCGGGTGCCTTGGCGTGGTACCAAGCCAGGGAGAAATCCAGCGCTATAGGCTGGCACAGTGACCTCTCCTCACACAACCGTCTACCGACTTCAGCGCGGCACTTTGCACCGTTTCCTACCGCCGGGAATTCAGCTCTTTATTGCTCGGGGTGGATCTGCAGGAATATTTTGGACAGGAAACGTCTTTCGGTGCTTGCGTGGAGCCCGTGTGTGTGTGTGTGTGTGTGTGTGTGTGTGTGTGTGTGTGTGTGTGTGTGTGTGTGTGTGTGTGTTTCTTCCAGGGTCAGGTACTGCAGTCCTTTGGGGGAAAACATGCCCTTGAAAGCTCTCAGGATTTTTAAACGCGTGGGTAAAAAGAGGAGAGGGCGGGGGGGGGGGGGGGGAGTACGAGGATTTGTGAATTTGGACAACTCTCGTTGTCATCAGAAAACAATGTGGGCCCTAAAGCGGTCAGTAATGTGACACTAACTGAAAAACTACTGTAGACTAGTGTAGGCGACGATTCTAGGTAAATGTATCATTTCAGAGGTCTGTTGCCCATTAAAAAAGGGGGAAAAGTGTACTGAAAGAGAAACAAATGAATGACATAAATAAAAGGTGCCCCAGTCCTACCTGGGTTGTTGGCCTCGGCCTCCAGGACCTGCAGCTCCGTGCACTCTGCGAGGGAGTGCTCCAGACACAGCTGCAGGAAGCGGGCCTGGGTCCGGCTCACCCTCTTCAGCAGCGACAGCAGAGCCACCGTCTGCTCGCACTCGTTCCAGCCCTTGAACCAGCTGGCCAGCACGCCCACCTGGTCGCGAAACATCATGGTCCGGGGGGCGGGGCGGCCGGAGGTGGTGGATCGAGTCCCTTTCAGGCCGGATATATTCCTGCTGGAGGGGGTTCTGCAGCGTCTTCTCCCGTCTGAGAACCTCCTTTTGGTGTGGCGGGATGGGGGAGGGAGGGGAGGGGGAAGGAGGGGAGGCTCTCCTCTAGCTCGGCATTAGGCGACACGAGCCGCTTTGTCGCTCCCCAGAGGGTTCGATACCCGATGAGTCAGCTTTCTTCCAGCACACGTCACCTCAGCTTCAGCCCCACTGGCCTCCTCCTCGTCCTCTTCCTCTTCAGGGAATCCCTCCTAAGCCTGCATGAGGATGTTAGAAGTCAAGTGGAGGATTAAAACATATTCATAACCGGACAATAATGGCTCTTTATCGCCCACCTTCACACACACGCAATGACTTTTACAGACGAGGAGAAAGGCGGCCTTGACAGGTCCACTCTTATGAAGCTGGATTCTGTTTCCCCCCCCTCCCCTCCCGCCCCCTGAAGAGTGGGCTAGGAGCCCCTGTCTAAAACTGTCACTTTGCTTCATCAGCACACAGCGAATGACCGTTGGCGGATATATACGTGTGCGCGTGCGCAGTTTGTAAAAAAAAAAAAAAGAATAAATATAACCGTATGTATGCGTGTATCCACCCCCCCCTCCCCACACACACTCATACACACACACACTCCCACTTCTTTTTTTGGGGGTATTTAGAACTTTCACGTGAAAGAACCGCGAAACTTCTCCGTCAAAGTTAAACGTTCGCAAAGTTACGACCGTTGGAAAAAAAAACGACCGTTGGTCTGCTCACTCGAACGGGAAGAGCGTTCATTAACCGGTGATACAAATCTGGATTTTATTTGTATTATACTACCATTTTTGTAGAGACCACCATGACTGTGTTACGTGTTTTATTTAAGTACAAAAACAACGTTAACTTTTTTTTACTATTTTTTCAAAAAAAAAAAAAATTGTGTGGAAACTTCAGTTCCGAGCGTTTGAATTCTCCGGAGAGACGGTTAACGGGAGCGGGACGGGGCTCACCTCCTGGAGCGGTTCGCATCGTCGGGTTTCCTGGAGGACCGGCAGCGACGGGGCTCGTCTGGTTGTCGTCTTCGGGGAAGCGGGGCCCCTTCACTGCGGGTCCGACGGGTTTGCCATCTTAACTAACTTCTCCTCTGTCTCTCCCCAGCCTCTTCCCCCAGCAGACGGGCTGCTCGGCTGCTCTCCGGGTCTGAAGCGCCACGGTCAAGAGGGACGGAAGCGCGGCTCCACTTCCGGTTTGAGCTTTCAACGTAAAGTACTGCAGCGCGGCGAGGCAACATGTCAACAAAGAATTGTACTTTTTTTTTACTTTGGATATTGTACTCCTGGAATTTCTATTTGATTAGGATGAAGTAATGATGCAATTATTTAAGATAAGATAGTATAAAGATACCATTACATAAACAGGTTAACAGTAAACAATCTGACAAATATAAACAGTCATGATCATAAAATATTAACAGTTTTGATCATAAAATATAAACAAGTGAACAGTTATAATCAAAACATATGAACAGTCATGATCATAAAATATAAACAGGTTAACAGTTATGATCATAATTCAAATATAATATATAGTATAATATATTAACCATGTAGTCACTAAGGTGCTTCGCATCAGTTCAGACAAGCAGTCGAGTGCCTTTAAAACCTATAAATCCTTTTAATTAGCTTCAGTGCAATGTTCAATAATAATATTTCTAAATTAAGATAAGTCTTTAGATCAAACAAACTGTGAATAACAGAATATATACATATCCCTACAGAGATATACTTGTTTCGCAGTGTACCATATCTTCAGAGTTATACCAAAACATAAGTACAAGTAAGTAGAATTTTGAAGTACTTCAATTTACTTAAATAATTTTATTTCATTTTATTTCAAGTGTTTACTAAAGTGTATTCTTGATTTTGCTTCAATAAGTACATTTAGTTAATAATTGTGTATTTGTACATGCCAGAATGACGAACAAATGATTTACACATTGTTGTATGAAATGTAAGTATTAATAACACAACTGCATTTAAACTTAATCTCACTATAATATTTCTCGGTGTGTCTTGTTGCACGTAACCTCCAGCAAACCGTTTGACGGATGCCAGCTTTTATTTTGAAGGCGGGACCGCATCGACTTCCTGCGACGTTGCGCGCGCCTTGACGCGGGGAGGCTCGCGCTGCTCGTTTCCACATGCTAATCATTAACAGCGGAGCATTACGTCAGGGGCTTGGCAGCGCGAGGAAGCCCCAAAATAGAGAGGGGGGCGGGTGAAACTACAAGAAAAATATACTTTATTACTATATATATTTAGTATTGTATTAGTATATATTATATACTTTACTAAACTACATGTATTTCACAGTTAGTTAGGACTCCTATTGTGGATTATGATTTTCCTTAATAAACAAGAAACTAATGGTACATTACTAAGTGCATTTACTCAAGTATTGTACTTGAGTACATGTTTTCTGCGTTACTTGAGTATATCCCTCGACTACATTGAAGTAGTTTTCTGAAAATGTACGTTTAAATATGCAAAATGCTGCTTTAACCTATTAAATATGTACAGTGTGTAAAAGTATGTCGACGTAGTATATTATTATCAGCAGAATGTACTGAAAGTATGAAGAGTCAAAGTTAATTATCCCCTGAATATGTGTGATGCACTGATGTAAAGGAGTTATAAATGCAGCACACACACACACACACACACACACACACACACACACACACACACACACACACACACACACACATACACACACATACACACACATACACACACATTAAAGCGGCAGAAACATCAGCTATAACAGTAAAACACCAACATTGAACATTTGAGTACTTTCATTTGAGTACTTTCACTGTTACTTTCACTGTGAGTACTTTCACTGTGAGTACTTTCACTGTTACTTTCACTGTGAGTACTTTAACAGTTACTTTCACTGTGAGTACTTTCACTGTTAGTACTCGTGAGATTTGAGCGGGACGGCCCTTTAATGTGAAGGTAAACAAATGAGCCCTGCGGCTCCCCCGTGTGGCCGACCTGTGTTATTACATTGCAGTGACGTCATCCACTGAACTGCTCGTAAACACTACACATTAGGGAGTTTTTTTAATGTTTATGTACCATTTATGTAGAATTATTTTGACCGGACGAAAAACTTTAGTTGTGTTTCAGTATTTCTTTTCAAGTATTTTAAGAATTGTTTTTTTATTTTGCCCATAAACTTGAATATAAATATGAATATAACACATTACTAATTTAGGGATTATAACAGATTTATAGAATAAATAATTGTGATAAAAATATATATATATATATTAAAATTAAATATTTATGGATAATAAATTAAATGAATAATTCTGATGAAGCTATAACACATGTAGATAATGGAAACAATGGAATTTATATTTTATCGGGAGTACAATTAATAAAAAAAAATGGTTGGGATATTTAAAAAAGTGTGTTGTGAACATAATGTAATGAACATGTTGAAGGACTGTTATGAAAAGTATATTAAATAATTTGGAAACATAATCAAAATAATATGTGATCTTTTTAAGGAAATATAAATAATAATATGTATATATGTTCTATATAAATAAACAAAAATATATTTGGAACCTGAGGTAAGGAATGTAAACAATTTTTTTTTTGCAAACATAATGTAAAAAGTATTTGTAGGAAACAAGATTAAACATACATTGTGGAAGTATAAAGTAGCGTAAAATGTAAATACTCAAGTGAAGTAAAAATACCTCATACACCTGATACTGAGTACCTGAACTGTTGTTTTCTACCACAGTGTGGTTGCTCATGTCCACCACTAGAGGGGGGTGAAGCGGCAAAGTTTAGTTTCACGCACACAGTGACGAATAAAATAAACTATTGTTGTTTGTTAATAGATGAAAAACAATCCGTTTATCCCTCTAATGTTTCAGCTAAACCTCAAAATAATGACTTAGTATCTCAAGGTAATTAATGAGTACTTTTAAAACAATGAGAAACTTTTTCAATATATATAAGTGACTACAATACAATACAATACTATAGTATATAAATACTAAAAATTAGTTAGTATCTCAAAATAAGAAATTATAAACTCAAAATAATGACTTATGAACTCAAAATAATGACTTATGAACTCAAAATAATGACTTATGAACTCAAAATACTACTTATACATTTTAAATAATGACTTATAAACTCAAAATAATGACTAATGAACTCAAAATAATGACTTATGAACTCAAAATACTACTTATACATTTAAAATAATGACACATAAACTCAAATAAAGACTTTAAAATGACTAAATATTTAAAAAAATAAATGAAGTATTAATATAATGAAGTATTGTCTCATTAAAATCAATAATATATTTATTTTGTTTCCATCATTTCTATCGAGACACATTTAACGTTTTGCCAGTTTGAGTTGAACGTGGACTCCTTCACACGAGGAGGAGACGGGGAACCGGAGCCTGGGAGCTGGAGCCTCTTCCAGAGATCCAGAACCAGATCCTTAAAGATCCTCATCGGAGCCACCGGGTCGGATTCTGGTGAAACCAGATGACATCATGCAGGTTCACCAGAACCTCCTTCAGCTCAGACTCCAGACACCAGCAGAGACCAGTCCACCGAGGACTAGACCCAGAACCAGTAGAGACCAGTCCACTGAGGACTAGACCCAGAACCAGTAGAGACCAGTCCCCTGTGGACTAGACCCAGAACCAGTAGAGACCAGTACCCTGTGGACTAGACCCAGAACCAGCAGAGACCAGTCCACCAAGGACTAGACCCAGAACCAGCAGAGACCAGTCCCCTGTGGACTAGACCCAGAACCAGCAGAGACCAGTCCACCAAGGACTAGACCCAGAACCAGCAGAGACCAGTCCACTGAGGACTAGACCCAGAACCAGTAGAGACCAGTCCCCTGTGGACTAGACCCAGAACCAGCAGAGACCAGTCCCCTGTGGACTAGACCCAGAACCAGTAGAGACCAGAGGTTTCTTTATTACAGCGTATTTGAACCCACGACAACACGAGAGGGGAACGTCTGTCGTTGGGAACGCGTTGCCAACGACAAGCTTCGTTGGAAACAAAGTGCACGTCAGTCACACACACACACACACACACACACACACACACACACACACACACACACACACACACACACACACACACACACACACACACACACACACACAAAGTGTCACATAGATATTTATTTTCCTTTGATTAAAAAGTACCTGAAATAAACAGTTTACATAAAGTGACGAAGGGGGTGAAGAGGCCACAGAACAGGCCGCCCTTCTCCACAAGGCCACAGCGACAACGCACACACACACACACACACACACACACACGTAACTCCAGCCATCACACTAAACGAGCTAAAGCCTCCCAAAATAAGTCTAAGCATTAATCAAACACAAAGTCACTAAACAACAAACGCAAATACTACCCCCCCCCACCCCACACACACACACACACACACACACACACACACACACACACACACACACACACACACACACACACACACACACACATATTTGATTTGCCTCTCATGGAAATTAAGTCATTCTTTTGGGTTTTAATTGAGAGGCAAGTTGGCACATACAGGCAGATCCACATACAGGATAATAATAATAATAATACCTATTATTATTACCATTATAATAATAATGATGATAATATTATTAATTATAATAATACGATAATAATAATATAAATAATATTGATTGTAAAAATGTTAATACATAAGAGATTAAAAGATGTAATCTAATAATAAAATATTGGGGTTCAGATCATATTTCCCCCAACGATGATTTCGCACGATCGAAGATGTTTTAATGTAAATAATTGTTGTTGTTTCCTTTGATAATACAAGCGTTACGATTCTATTCATAAACCGTGGGACGTCATCAGCTTGACGAATAAAAGTCCTGAACAAAAGAAAAGGACGTTTGTAAACCGGATGTTAACGACGCCAAACACAAGGATTTAATAATACATATAAGTATATACATATATATGACATTATATATATAATTATATATATTAAAGAGATTCGCTGAAGAAAACGTGTTCAATCCTATAAACGGCTGCAACAAACTATTATTTCAGAATAATTATTTCCAGTTGACCGAACTAAACTTTAATCAGATAATTCTACGTAAAGCACCAATTGTTCACTCATTTAATTTGAAGCAGCAGACTTGTTTAAATTATATTTATTAGCGCTATTGTACGTAAATAAAGTCAAAGGGAGGAGGGTCATATTCTGAGATAGAAAAAGCTCTCTAATTCTCTCTAATTTATATAATATATAATCTCAGAAAATCTCCAAGTCGTTTTGGGCTAAACTTCTAATGTTGAGGTCAGAAAATGTCAACGTTTTTTCTTTGCAAATTTATGACTTTAAAATTTCAGAAAATACCGAATTAGTTTTTTCTTAAATTTGTTAATTATTTCCCCTGTAAATATTTGAATTGAATTTCATAGAATTTCTTTTTCTTTTTTTTTTATTCTTAAAAATTTCTTACAAATTCTTAAAAAATCTTAAAAATTTAGGATTTTATAATTTCAGAAAATATCCAATTTTTCTTCTCGTAAATTTGTGTTTATATTCTTGAAAATGTAGAACTTTGATCTCAGAAAAAATCAAATTTGTATTTCGTAATTTTGTTCATTTTTTCCCCTGTAAATATTTGACTTGAATTTCATAGAATTTCTTAAATCTTCTCAAAGATTTAGGACTTTATAATTTCAGAAAATACCAAATAATTCTTCGTAAATCGGTGAGTTTTTTGTCATGAAAATCTCCGATATTAATCTGAGATATAATCCACGTGTTTCGGGTGGAAAATCTGTTCATTGTTTTTCGTAAATATATGACAGAGAATCTATGATTTTAATCTCTGAATATTACGCCCCTCCCACTACTCCATAATTATATTATGTTTTACCTACAATGGTCCAAACATGCCGTCGTAGATATTTAACACCGATGAGCTAAAAGACTAAATATTACTGTAAATCTGAAGCTGTTGTTTTATGACTTGTTGTTTATTTGTGACGCGTTCTTAATGAAGGGCTTTTAAAGACTAATAATTGTGTATTTTTATGTTTTTCTGTTAAACTCGAGCAGCAAACACAACTCACAGGAACAGAAAGGTTAAAGTCCAGTCGGCTGTCAAAGTAAACAACTGGTGACGCTTCATCTTATCAAAGACAAAGAGAGTCAACACAGGGTCAACACACACACACACACACACACACACACACACACACACACACACACACACACACACACACAGGAACATGGCGGCTGGTCCGTGAGGGTGGAGGCAACAGGAGGAAGAGGAGGAAGAGCTTCGTCGTCCTCAGCTCCGGATCAGCGCCAGGAACTCGTCGCGGGTTTTGGGATCTTCCCTGAAAACTCCCAACATGGTGCTGGTGACGGTCTTACTGTTCATCTTCTGAACGCCGCGCATCACCATGCACATGTGACTGGGGAGAGGAAGAGAGGCCCGTTAAAACGAAGGGAACGAAGTGGAAAAGAAGAGATTAGGAAATGAGAGGGAAGAGGGAAGAATGAGGAGGGAAGAAGGAAGAGGGAAGACGGAAGAGGAAAGACGGAAGAGGAAAGAAGGAAGAAGGAAGAGGGAAGAAGGAAGAAGGAAGAGGGAAGAAGGAAGAGGAAAGACGGAAGAAGGAAGAGGAAAGAGGGAAGAGGAAAGACGGAAGAAGGAAGAGGAAAGAGGGAAGAAGGAAGAGGGAAGAGGGAAGAAGGAAGAGGAAAGACGGAAGAGGAAAGAAGGAAGAAGGAAGAGGGAAGAAGGAAGAGGGAAGAAGGAAGAGGAAAGACGGAAGAAGGAAGAGGAAAGAGGGAAGAAGGAAGAGGGAAGACGGAAGAGGAAAGACGGAAGAGGAAAGAAGGAAGAAGGAAGAGGGAAGAAGGAAGAGGAAAGACGGAAGAAGGAAGAGGAAAGAGGGAAGAAGGAAGAGGGAAGACGGAAGAGGAAAGACGGAAGAGGAAAGAAGGAAGAAGGAAGAGGGAAGAAGGAAGAGGAAAGACGGAAGAAGGAAGAGGAAAGAGGGAAGAGGAAAGACGGAAGAAGGAAGAGGAAAGAGGGAAGAAGGAAGAGGTAAGACGGAAGAGGAAAGAAGGAAGAGGTAAGACGGAAGAGGAAAAAAGGAAGAGGTAAGACGGAAGAGGAAAGAAGGAAGAAGGAAGAGGGAAGAAGGAAGAGGTAAGAAGGAAGAGGAAAGAAGGAAGAGGTAAGACGGAAGAGGAAAGAAGGAAGAAGGAAGAGGGAAGAAGGAAGAGGTAAGACGGAAGAGGAAAGACGGAAGAGGTAAGACGGAAGAGGAAAGAAGGAAGAGGTAAGACGGAAGAGGAAAGAAGGAAGAAGGAAGAGGGAAGAAGGAAGAGGTAAGAAGGAAGAGGAAAGAAGGAAGAGGTAAGACGGAAGAGGAAAGAAGGAAGAAGGAAGAGGGAAGAAGGAAGAGGTAAGACGGAAGAGGAAAGAAGGAAGAGGGAAGAAGGAAGAGGAAAGAAGGAAGAGGTAAGACGGAAGAGGAAAGAAGGAAGAAGAAAGAGGGAAGAAGGAAGAGGAAAGACGGAAGAGGTAAGACGGAAGAGGTAAGACGGAAGAAGGAAGAGGGAAGAAGGAAGAGGTAAGAAGGAAGAGGAAAGAAGGAAGAGGTAAGACGGAAGAGGAAAGAAGGAAGAAGGAAGAGGGAAGAAGGAAGAGGTAAGAAGGAAGAGGAAAGAAGGAAGAGGTAAGACGGAAGAGGAAAGAAGGAAGAAGGAAGAGGGAAGAAGGAAGAGGTAAGACGGAAGAGGAAAGAAGGAAGAGGGAAGAAGGAAGAGGAAAGAAGGAAGAGGTAAGACGGAAGAGGAAAGAAGGAAGAAGAAAGAGGGAAGAAGGAAGAGGAAAGACGGAAGAGGTAAGACGGAAGAGGTAAGACGGAAGAGGAAAGAAGGAAGAGGTAAGACGGAAGAGGAAAGAAGGAAGAGGTAAGACGGAAGAGGAAAGAAGGAAGAGGTAAGACGGAAGAGGAAAGAAGGAAGAAGGAAGAGGTAAGACGGAAGAGGAAAGAAGGAAGAGGTAAGACGGAAGAGGAAAGAAGGAAGAGGAAAGAAGGAAGAGGTAAGACGGAAGAGGAAAGAAGGAAGAAGGAAGAGGTAAGACGGAAGAGGAAAGAAGGAAGAAGGAAGAGGGAAGAAGGAAGAGGTAAGACGGAAGAGGAAAGAAGGAAGAGGTAAGACGGAAGAGGAAAGAAGGAAGAAGGAAGAGGGAAGAAGGAAGAGGTAAGAAGGAAGAGGAAAGAAGGAAGAGGTAAGACGGAAGAGGAAAGAAGGAAGAAGGAAGAGGGAAGAAGGAAGAGGTAAGACGGAAGAGGAAAGAAGGAAGAGGGAAGAAGGAAGAGGAAAGAAGGAAGAGGTAAGACGGAAGAGGAAAGAAGGAAGAAGGAAGAGGGAAGAAGGAAGAAGGAAGAGGTAAGACGGAAGAGGAAAGAAGGAAGAAGGAAGAGGGAAGAAGGAAGAGGTAAGACGGAAGAGGAAAGAAGGAAGAGGTAAGACGGAAGAGGAAAGAAGGAAGAAGGAAGAGGGAAGAAGGAAGAGGTAAGAAGGAAGAGGAAAGAAGGAAGAGGTAAGACGGAAGAGGAAAGAAGGAAGAAGGAAGAGGGAAGAAGGAAGAGGTAAGACGGAAGAGGAAAGAAGGAAGAGGGAAGAAGGAAGAGGAAAGAAGGAAGAGGTAAGACGGAAGAGGAAAGAAGGAAGAAGGAAGAGGGAAGAAGGAAGAGGAAAGAGGGAAGAAGGAAGAGGGAAGAAGGAAGAGGAAAGAAGGAAGAGGTAAGACGGAAGAGGAAAGAAGGAAGAAGGAAGAGGTAAGAAGGAAGAGGTAAGACGGAAGAGGAAAGAAGGAAGAGGTAAGACGGAAGAGGAAAGAAGGAAGAAGGAAGAGGTAAGAAGGAAGAGGAAAGAAGGAAGAGGTAAGACGGAAGAGGAAAGAAGGAAGAAGGAAGAGGGAAGAAGGAAGAGGTAAGACGGAAGAGGAAAGAAGGAAGAGGGAAGAAGGAAGAGGAAAGAAGGAAGAGGTAAGACGGAAGAGGAAAGAAGGAAGAAGGAAGAGGGAAGAAGGAAGAGGAAAGAGGGAAGAATGAGGAGGGAAGAAGGAAGAGGAAAGAGGGAAGAAGGAAGAGGAAAGAGGGAAGAGGAAAGACGGAAGAAGGAAGAGGAAAGAGGGAAGAATGAGGAGGGAAGAAAGAAGAGGAAAGACGGAAGAAGGAAGAGGGAAGAGGGAAGAGGAAAGAAGGAAGAGGAAAGAGGGAAGAGGAAAGAGGGAAGAGGAAAGAAGGAAAGAAGGAAGAGGAAAGAGGAAAGACGGAAGAGGAAAGAAGGAAGAGGAAAGAGGAAAGACGGAAGAGGAAAGACGGAAGAGGAAAGAAGGAAGAGGAAAGAGGGAAGAAGGAAGAGGGAAGAAGGAAGAAGGAAAGAAGGAAGAGGTAAGACGGAAGAGGAAAGAAGGAAGAAGGAAGAGGGAAGAAGGAAGAGGAAAGAGGGAAGAAGGAAGAGGGAAGAAGGAAGAGGAAAGAAGGAAGAGGTAAGACGGAAGAAGAAAGAAGGAAGAAGGAAGAGGGAAGAAGGAAGAGGTAAGAAGGAAGAGGAAAGAAGGAAGAGGAAAGAGGGAAGAAGGAAGAGGTAAGACGGAAGAGGAAAGAAGGAAGAGGGAAGAAGGAAGAGGAAAGAAGGAAGAGGTAAGAAGGAAGAGGAACGATGGAAGAGGAAAGAGGGAAGAGGAAAGAAGAAAGAGGAAAGACGGAAGAGGAAAGAGGAAAGAGGGAAGAGGGAAGAGGAAAGAAGGAAAGAAGGAAGAGGAAAGATGGAAGAGGAAAGAGGGAAGAGGGAAGAGGAAAGAGGGAAGAGGAAAGAGGGAAGAGGAAAGACGGAAGAGGGAAGACGGAAGAGGAAAGAGGGAAGAGGAAAGAGGGAAGAGGAAAGAAGGAAGAGGAACGATGGAAGAGGAAAGAAGGAAGAGGAAAGAAGGAAGAGGAAAGAAGGAAGAGGAAAGAGGGAAGACGGAAGAGGAAAGAAGGAAGGAAGAGGAAAGAGGGAAGATGGAAGAGGAAAGAAAGAAGGAAGGAAGAGGAAAGAGGGAAGATGGAAGAGGAAAGAAAGAAGGAAGGAAGAGGAAAGAGGTTCGCAGGTTTTGAGGTGCAAATGAAAGGAACTGAAGTGATGGAGATGAAAGTAACAGAAAAGAGGTCCAATAAATAAGTTAAATTATAAAAGAACGACAAGAAGTGATGGAAAGAAAGACAGGGCTGTCTTTGGAATCGAGGTGGAAATCAAATAAATGAGGATAAAAAGGAGAGCAAAGTAGAAATAAGGACAATGGAAATAAGGTGAAGGGAAAGAAAATGAAGTGAAGGAAGCGACAGTAGTGGAAACAAGAAAGTGAACTGAAGGAAAGTGAAGAGGTGTAACGGGAAAGAAAAGAAAATTAAGTTAAAAACAGACTTCTCTCAGTGTTCTGGCCTTCCAGTCTGAACACACACACACACACACACACACACACACACACACACACACACACACACACACACACACACACACGTACGTCGCCTCTATGACAACGCCGACTCCGGTGGGTTGCAGTGCCTCGGTTATGGCCACGGCAATCTGTTTGGTCAACCTCTCCTGAACTGTGGACGCACGCACAGACGGACAAACATGAACCGGGTCAAACACGCCACCGAGGAGCGTAGAGAACACCGAGCACTGAACCTGCACCTGAACACACCACCGTACCTTGGAGACGCCGGCTGTAGATTTCAACGATCCTGAGACGGAGGAGAGAAGACAGAGCTCCGTTAAAACACATGAATGAGCCTCCCTGTTGTTCCTTTATCACACACACACACACACACACACACACACACACACACACACACACACACACAGTATCTAAACAATAAACTGCATAACTCAGTGTGGAAGAGACTAGGATGGTAAAAAACCCGAAATATTTCAGAAAGTATGTATTTTTATATATATATATATATATATGTATATATATGTGTGTGTATATATATATATACACACACATATATATACATATATACACACATATATATACATATATATTTGTTTTTTATATATATATATATTTTATATTGACAATAAATGGTAATACATAGATTTTTAGGGAATGTGAAGATAAAATTTAGCATATTTTGAGGAGCATGACTCTTCATGTGCTAAAGCTGCATTCTCTCTCCTGACCACCAGGGACGACTCCTCTGGTTGTATAGAAGCCTATATATACACATGACTCTACTTCTCTCTTGATTTATTCCCTCAGTAAACATTGTAAACATGAGTTTATTATTTTATTATAATTATAATTATGGTCTTTTAGAGTCAAACAGACCACAAAGCAGGGGACGCTTTAGGGCGGGGCTACAAGGTGATTGACAGGTCTCTACAAGAGACGAATACGGCGTCTGTACTTCACTCCTCCTCAGTCCAGATACGGTCACTTCCTTTCACTGGTTGCAAAAAAAAAGAAGTCTGCGGGTAAACCCGACCCAAGTGAAGGCACCAAAACAAAACATTAAAGGGTAAAGAGGAAAAATATGTATTTTTGTGTGTACTGTCCCTTTAAGCAAAACAACAGTAATTTTAAAGCTATTTATGGAACAGAAGGAAAACAAGACCGGGTCTGCAGCAACGACCCGGTCTTCACCTTCGACCTCTTGCTCTTCTCTGTGAGAAAAACCGCTTTGGACAAATCTGACCTCATCCGCCTGCGAGGAAATGTCACGGGATCGAACCGGCGGCACGAGGAGAGGCGGGACGGACTGAACGTCCTACCGGAGACCAGAGGCTTTTCAAAGTGAGACCAGAGGGGTTTTCATGGCGCTCAGCTCACACGACGTGAAGCTGAATCTAAAAAATGTCTTGAACAGGAAGTTGATGCTGGATTTCCACACCTGCAAATATTCATTTACACCTGATGTACATAGTAACACACATGTGTATGCATCCAAAGTGTGTTTTTTTTCTATTATTATTTAATTAATATATATTGTATTATTTATTTTAATGTATTTTATTATAGGTTAGGTTCATTATCAGTGATATGTTATCGATGTCATTATCGGTATTTTACTCGAATATAGATTAAAGTTGATGTATTGTGTTTATAATTAACTGTTTATATGCAAATACACAGTTGTGTGTGTTTGCTTTATGGTCTGTTTGACTCTAAATGACCATAATTTACTAAATGAACATCATGCTGTATTGATGAAGACTTGAAACTAGAGATTGAGACATAAACTCATGTTTACAATGTTTACTGAGGGAATACATCAAGAGAAGTAGAGTCATTTATATAGACTTCTATACAACCAGAGGAGTCGCCCCCTGGTGGTCAGGAGAGAGAATGCAGCTTTAACCCATGAAGCATAGACATAAATGACTCATGTTTACTGAGGGAATAAATCCCCAAAACTACAAAAATAAGACCAAAGTAGTAGGAAAGCAGGTATTCCTGCAGCATTTCTTTCTTTCAGACCGGCAGACATTTTGGTTCCAATCCCAATGTGAGTGTGCATGACCAGTGCCGGGTTAGTAAGGGGTGTTAGTGCGATAAGCCTGAAGGTATTGGGGTCAGTGGGATCAGATCACACACACACACCGTTTAATAATCAGCTTAAATACACTCTCACTCTCACTCTCTCTCTCTCTCTCTCATCATTAGAGTAAAGTTACTCACCTGGCCAGCTTGCTGAGGCCCAGGACCCTCTTATTGGGGAGGTACCCGATGTGGACCTGCACACATCAGATATGGTTTACGTGTTAAACCGGTTTCACTACAGCGAGTCGGGTGGTGCAGTCGAACGTGAACACCGCCCTGTATACCAAGGGGTACTCTTATTTTGGAGGGGGTTGTCTTTGTTAATGAAAGACATTATTGTAGCTGCAAATTGCCTAAATGTGCAGTAAATCATCCTGACTTCATGGTCCCCAGAGGATGGATCCGGATGTTTTTGGCTGCACAGTATTTTTATTTCATGTGTACCACTGCGATACCGTTGTAGCATAGCATGCTAACGTCTGTATGAACCGAACAGACTTACGGACTCATTAGCAAGCTAGCTAACTAGCTAGCTGGCTAGCTGGCAGTGTAATGCTGCCTCCTGCAGCATAACAGATTGAAGACTTTTCTGTTTGCTGTTGCCTTTAATTGATCCAGATTCAAGGATATTAATCAACTTCTGCATCTCGCTACTGCATTTTATTTCTTAAACTGCACTGCAACCTTTATTACATTTTTCGCATTTTGACAGTCTTTTAATGTTTTGATGAATGTTCTTAATTGTTTTTAAACCCTGTCTTTGTGAAGCATTTTGAATCGCCTTGTTGTTGATATGTGCTCCACAAATTAACTGGCCTTGTGTCATCTGATCGCACCATTAACTGTCTCTGAGAATCTGACCTTTTATTTTCCTGCTTCAAAATAAAAGCTTTTAAATAACGACCCTAACTCAAGTAGAGCGCAGATCTCCGCCAGGTGAGTTCATAACGACCGCTGATGAAATGTTGGATCCCTTGAACACAACCCACGTTGGTGAGGTCGATGCCCGATAAAAAGACACGGGCTAACCGATGCACTGGGGGCAGGAAGTCAATGGCAGAATAAAACGGGCAATAAAAGGTGTTTTGGGAAAGTGTGAGTCACAGCAACCACGAGAGGTCGTTGTGCTTGCAGCCATGAGTGGATCCCCAAAATATCACGAATGAGAGATTAGCCGTGGACAGACACAGAGATGCACACTCACTCACTCATCCTAGCAGGGGATTGCATGAATCTCCTGGCGGAGATTTAAAAAATAAGGGAGTTTCATTGTCAGGAATGTATAGGAAAGTGTGTTTATCCCTGAATTAGCTGAGCTTCGTTAGCAGCTATTTCATAATTAAAGCAGTCTTCTAATACTGAAAACGTAAAGGGGGCTTTTATTGTGAAGAATTCATAGGAAATGGCTTTATTCACCGTTAAAAGCGGCTCCCTTGACCATCAGACCTGTCAAATAATCACCGAAATGAGACGACATGATGACTGATGATTGCTGCCTAATTACATATTTAACAGTTATCATTTAACATTTTGACTCATCAGGAGTCTTTGAGTCCAAGATTCTGGTCTCCACCACCGTCTCTTCGGCTGCTAAACGCTCCACTATGTTCCATTATAGCTCTGGTGGTGTAAATAAAAACAACGGCTGCGGTAAAGTCGTTCGTCTCAAACATGAGTTCTTAGTTTGAGCGACGTGACGGAAGCAGCCGGAGAAACACAGAAGACGAAGATGAGAGCGCAGCAGGTGGACGGACACAAGAGGAGAGGAGGAAGAGATGGAGTCGTCAGCTGGAGAATCATTGATGTCTGGAGGCTCTAATTCTCTGACACACGCACACACACACACACGCACGCACACACACACACACACACACACACACACACACACACACTCCACTCAAATGTCAGACGCAATTTGTTGACGAGACGAGAGAAAGGGCAGCGGCAACAGGCGCGCAGAGATCTCCCTTCCTTCCCGTTTCCTGTGCTGACGTGTCGACATGGAACAGACGGACCGTGACGGCGGCTCGTTCACTTATCTGCTCACGGCGCTCGTGTTTACCGGCACACGCTGGGGTAAAGATAACTAGATCGTCATAATAATAATAGAGTTATTAAATTGGAGCCACTTTTAGTTGATTTGGTTTGAAAAACAAAGAGACAGAAGCAGAGAGAGACTCCAAATGAATGCAAGTGTTGTCTTACAGTCTGTTATATATTATATATTGCATTATATATTATAGTATATTGTCTTAATGAAACAACGGAAACTTTAACGTCATAAAACTCACAGATCAGATCGGCACAAAAAAAAAGGAGCACACAATTCAGATGATAAATGAATAAGATATTGTTTTTATATTCGTTCTTGGTGTTGATGAAGTGAAACAATGAGCCCAGATCTGTTAGGAAGTTAAACATCCAAGTTCATCTCTCATATCTGTTTCATATTCATGAAAACATCTGGATTTATTCTAGTTCATCACCAACGCTACATTTTACTAGATTACATGTGAACGCATCATGAGGACGTTATCATTTACCTTCAGCCGGTACTCATGTTCACCGAGCGGAGCCTGAACGCATCATGAGGGCGTTATGTGTACTGGTGGGGCGCAGTACGGATCAGGGATCAACAACAGACCTCCTCTAGAATATAAACACATGTTTTGTATTTATTTTGTATTTGTAAAAACTGCTCCCATTTGATGACTTTTAGAGGCTGAATGAAGAGTCCTGATACAGAGAGCAGCTCGGCTAATCAGTCAGTAACAAACAGACATGTCAACCAGCCAGCGGCTACTTGACCAATAGAGGAGGAGGAAGAAGAGGAAGAGGAGGAGGAGGAGGAAAAGTCTCTCTCTCCCTGTGGTGAGTCACTGAGAGACACAACAGACAGATGAGAGAGGAAGGATAAGAGGCTACGCTGCTGACGATGACGAGGGGAGGAGGTTTAGGGACACAAACAGCCACCTGACGGACGGACGGACGGACACACACACACACACACACACACACACACACACACACACACGGTGTGGTTCACTGCTGTCATCAGAGCCCATTTAAACTCGGTGGAAAACGATCAGCTGCCAGCCGCTATTGTCTTAAACGACGTGCACCTGCGGGTGAAGGTGGAGGGAGGAAGAAGAGGAGGAGGAGGAGGAGGAAGCAGAGAGAGGGAAGAGACCAATCAGGTGTCTTTGTGGAGACTAATGATGTGAGGAGGAGGAGGAGGAGGAGGTTGAAACAGATCTCAGCTAATCTGATTGTTTCTCATGTTCTCTGTTGTTCAGGCCCGCGGCCTCCAGATAAAATGTTCCTGTCAGATTCACATCTCTTTCTATGTTTGTGACAATCTTTATGTATTAAATTATGAATATTTGAAACTTCCTATAAATAACCATCAAAAGAAAGTCCATTTTATTGATAATATCAGAAAGCAAAGCGACTCGGCTGCAGCAAAGTAGTTGTTAGTGTTTATTTACTGGAGACGCAGCGTATTCGGACAATTATTCCTCTGGAAACCTTCTTTGTTTTTTATATTGTATGTCCGTGGGTTCATCAGGGTGTTTCTGATGATACAAATAAAATGTAAAAAAAATACTAATAAAAAAAATTTAGCAAGTGGAATTAGCACGCTGGCTAGCGGAGGGCTGGCTACTTAGCTAATTAGCTAGCTTGCTAACGTCTACCATGCTTTCAGGCACCCGTGGTTGCAGAAAGTGATCTGAACAAAGTTGTCACTCGTCTGTGGTCCTACGCCGTGACAAGAGTGTGTTGATTCAGCATTCATTTCAGTTTTACTCGTTTAGCGGTTGGCTAGTTAGCTGGCGACCATGCTTTCATGCTAACGGTACAGTGGTTACGGAAAATGAGCCCAACCAACGCTGGTTCTACGGCTTCCTCTGACTCAGTCCTCGCTGCTAAGAGACAGAAATACCTCCTCATGTGTACTAACAGGAAAGAGGTCTATAGGTGGACTTTACAGGTGAGTTATGTGACCGTTTGTGTCAAAGTCAAACCATTTTAGCGACGGTGGCGCTAGTTAAAGGTCAGCGGGTTATGATAGCGATGCAGAATCCTCCTCTGGGGATCAAGAATATTCACAGAAAATGTCAGAACAATCAGACCAATACAGTATAATCATCCTCATCGTCGAAATGAAAAACTAGCAGCTTCTTAAAGCGGAGGAGGAAGAAGCGTCTGCGCTCACCCGGCCGAAGATCGGCACCAGGTGATGTTCACACATGGAGAACATGTCGATGTCTTTGACGATCACCATCTCGTCGTGGTCTTCGTCAAAGATGGCGTCGTTCAGCACGTCTGCAGAGAAAACAAAATGAAAACGGAGACGATTGAATCTCCCGTAACTCCCAAATCTTTTTTCATTTACAGCATTACAAACCATCTTTCTGTATATCCAATCATTTTACCATTACCTTATTTACTGTATTTATTCATTTCATTTTTCATCTCAATACTTATTTCCTCCATATTTCGCTTTTCAACCGATAAATGCATTTAATAATGCAGTTATAATTGTAACGAACAATATGTGTCGCATAACAAAAACGTAAAGAAATATATGTATTTATTTTATTATTACATTTGTATTATTACTATACACAGTTCATACCGCATATAAAATACCGCATATAAAATATCGCATATAAAATATCGCATATAAAATTAAAATAAAAAGGTTCTGGCTGTCAATGAACCAGCTGGAGTATCTATTTTTAATCCATTTAGGTGTGTGGATTATCTGACAGATGAATTGCTTATTTACTAAAAAGAAAAAACAAGAAGTGTATAAACCCTGTCTGTCCCCTCGAGGACGGACAGACAGAAACAGGAGCGACGCTCGCTTCACCTCCGCCGTCGATCTGCCGCTTCTTTATCGCAGACTTTGGCGTTTCTCTCTAGCAAACAGTCGCCGTCTAATTATAGCTCTGCTTCCATACGCTCCTTCCGGTTGTTGCTTTATTGCATTTTTTCAGTTGCCGGGAGTTCAATAAACCGCTTTATCTGTTTGTGAGGACGCAGACGACTCTCGCGCTCTCATCGGCATCTTTTAATTTCCTGACTGGCTATCTGTTGGGGGGGGCAGCTCAATGAAACAACAGAACAGACCTGTTGCTTCAGTCTCTGCTGCTTATTGTGTGAAAACAGGTTGTTCAGCGCACTCAGGCGCTCTTTAAGTCTATTCTTTTTAAATACTTTTGTTTGTCCGACTATAACGTCATTCACCGTGAAGATCTTTCCCAACACTAGCTTCTCCCTCAGGTGGAGCAACAACAGACCGGCTCAGGTTCCTCCTCGAAGGCCTTTATCAGTATTCATTTTAGCTGCATGTACTTTGATGAATCTTTCTGCTGATCGTTCTGATAGTTGCTGTTCTGGCCGCCGTGCAGCCCGTGAACACACCGTTGTGCTCTGACATTAGCCGTTAGCACATCTGGACATAGTGTCGGGCTTGCCGTTGTCATGCCCAGATCTCCTGGGTAGCCCTCCGCCCGGTCAAGACTCCAGCTCTCCGTCTCCCGTCGGTGGCCCAGCCGATCTCGGGCCCTCATCTCCAGTCGGCGGTTGAGCCAATTCATGCTCCACTCTTCCAGGCGGCGGTCCCGTCAATTCCTGCTCCATGCCCCCATCTTGACGACCGGCTTCTTAGGGAAATGATGGAGTCCCTCCGAGCTCTGTTCCCAAGCAGGGCCCCGGCTCCCCCTGTTCTGTCGGCACCGCGCCCAGTTCCCCAGAGCCGTCTCCCTGCTCCCCAGAGTCCAGTTTTCCAGAGCCGTCTCCCTGCTCCCCAGGGTCCAGTTCCCCAGGGTCCAGTTCCCCAGGGTCCAGTTCCCCAGGGTCTGAGTCCAGTTCCCCAGAGTCCAGTTCCCCAGAGTCCGGAGTCCAGTTCCCCCTCTGAGTCTGGTGCCCATAAGTCCAGTTCCCCCGCTGCCGCCTCGCAGCCGTCTCCAGTGCCTGCTGCCGCCTCGCAGCCGTACCCAGGGCCCGCTGACGCCTTTCAGGCTGCTGCCGACACCGGTTTCCCCACCGGCGCCCCGACCTGCATATGGGTCCCGTTCCCCTTCGGAGCCCCCAGCTCGCCCTACGGAGCCCCCGGCCCTCTCCCCAGAGTGCATCCTCCTGCCTGATGGCCGTGCTCCGGCCCGCCCCCCAGACTGCTTCCGCCCGCCTGATGGCCGTTCTCTGGCCAGGCACCCGGACTGGTTCTGCCGTGCCCCAGGTTCCCCTGTGTATTTAGTCTGTCAACTCCCTGTCCTGGGCCGGTTTGTTTCTTGATGTTTGTTTGCCTAGTAAACTTTGTCCTGAAAGCATCTACCTCACCTGTGTCTGCTTGTGGGTCCTGCTCTCCGTGGATCGTAACAAGCATTGCATCAAAGCACGGTGGAACTAGCCAGCTAGCTAGCGGACATCTGGCTACTCAGCTAGCATGCTAATGCCACCATTCTTTGATGCAAGACTGGTTTCAGAAAATGATCAGAACAAAGTTCTCACTTGTGCTTAGAGCATTGAGTTGTTCAATTTCACTACTGTAGTTGGCTAGTTAGCTAGCTACAGTGCTAATTCTACCATGATTCCATGCTCCACGGGTGAAATGACACAGCCAGAGTGCTTATGTGGGTAAAAATGGAAATGAACAGGTCGTGTTTCCCACCTAACCTCTCAAAGGAAACCACTGAGCTCGACTCCTGGACGCTTTAGACCTCATGAAGCACGAACCAGAGGAGCTGATGTCGTCTGCCTTCAGGCCGACACTGTAATAAAGTGGTAATCCTGTTTGGAAGGTTTTGTCATCAAGAACAAAGCGAGAGAAAGACCTTGCATAGAACACAACGCCAGGAACACATCCAGACATCTGAAGTGCTGACAATTATTTGTCATGCTCCCCCTTTGAGCCTCTCAGTAAACAAGTCTGACAAAAATGGAGATTTGTTTAAAAATCTGATCACCAGACCAGACTTCCCTCATTGGTTTACCCTCCTTTAATAATTCATTACAAGCATCTCTGATCACTGCACCTGCTTCTGAATATTTCCCTTTTTCGTTTCATATATTGTACATATTGTGATTGAATGAATGAGATTGTTTGAGATGCATCTCTGTTTTATTCCGTCTTGGATCGACTCGCCTCTTTGTCGTCATTGTACATGAGAACTGGTTCTTAATATGACTTATCTGGTTAAATAAAAGGGACAATGAAAAATATTGATTATCGCCACTTTAATGAGAATAGCTGCAGCACTAATCTCAAGAACAAGGTCACAATGGATAGAACTACAAAATAAGTTGTTTTAATAAAGAGGAATCATACTCTTGCTCATTATGGATTCTTACACCATGAGTTACAGTTACAATTGCATCCCACACACACACACACACACACACACACACACACACACACACACACACACACACACACACCCTGAAGGATAATAACGTAAAGTCAACCGTAACTAAATAAAGGGCAGCTGGTGAGGGCGGTCGGTTCAGACGCCCTGGGTGACAGAATGACGAGACGGCTATCAGGTAATGACAGTGTTACTCATCATCAGCTCTACGTTTTCGTAACGCTGCCTCCTGTGTGTGTGTGTGTGTGTGTATATGTGTGTGTGTGTGTGTGTGTGTGTGTCACAAAGAGGGAATAAGCCACATGTTGACACATTCTGAATGAAGTAGGAAACAGTGACGTGAATGACGATAAACAAGGTTATTCATTTATTGTTCAGGCAGCCAGAAGTGAGTGTGTGTGTGTGTGTGTGTGTGTGTGTGTGTGTGTGTGTGTGTGTGTGTGTGTGTGTGTGTGTGTGTGTGTGTTTTGTGTGCTGTCACATACACATATTTTCTTTACATATTCTAAACCCTTGGCTGTATGTATGAGTCATCCCTGTACTTTCCTGCCTTTAAGTACACAAAGAAACAGTTCCACCTAATATAATATAATACAATATCCTATGTTTTTTGTTGTTGTTGTTTTTTTAGGAAATTGCCTTGGTCTTTCCCTGTGTATTTAAAAAGACATGTATTGACTTCTTGTGAAGACTCCCTGTCGCTCTGGATGACCTGATGTCAGTCAGGTTGACAAGGTTCAGAAAGTTTGCGACACTGAAACAGTTTGTCCTAACAGAGGTAGTAAAATATGTGGGAACGCGGTGACGTCGCTAAAAAGAAGACAGAAAACACTCTGCGTGGTCTCAGCTCGCGGATGTTCTGCATTCTCTCTCCTGACCACCAAGGGGCGACTCCTCTGGTTGTATAGAAGTATATTCTTCATGTGTTAAAGCTGCATTATCTCTACTGACCACCAGGGGGGTGACTCCTCTGGTTGTATATAAGTCTATGCTTCAAGTGTTAAAGCTGCATTATCTCTACTGACCACCAGGGGGCGACTCCTCTGGTTGTATATAAGTATATGCTTCATGTGTTAAAGCTGCATTCTCTCTCCTGACCACCAGGGGGTGACTCCTCTGGTTGTATAGAAGTCTATGCTTCATGTGTTAAAGCTGTAGTCTCTCTCCTGACCACCAGGGGGCGACTTCTCTGGTTGTATAAAGGTGTATGCTTCAAGTGTTAAAGCTGCATTATCTCTACTGACCACCAGGGGGCGACTCCTCTGGTTGTATAGAAGTCTATGCTTCATGTGTTAGAGCTGCATTCTCTCTCCTGACCACCAGGGGGTGACTCCTCTGGTTGTATAGAAGTCTATGCTTCATGTGTTAAAGCTGCATTCTCTCTCCTGACCACCAGGGGGCGACTTCTCTGGTTGTATAAAGGTGTATGCTTCAAGTGTTAAAGCTGCATTATCTCTACTGACCACCAGGGGTGACTCCTCTGGTTGTATAGAAGTCTATATAAATGACTCTACTTCTCTTGATGTATTCCCTCAGTAAACATTGTAAACATGAGTTTATGTCTCAATCTCTAGTTTCAAGTCTTCTTCAATACAGCATGATGTTCATTTAGTACATTATGGTCATTTAGAGCATAAAAGGGGAATATGTCTGTTCATTGGTTGCCGTCCAAAAACCAAGATGGCAACAACAAAATCGCATAACTCTAGGCTTCAAAACATCAGTCCACAAAGCGATTCTTACATACAGCCTAAGGAACGGACAAAGGCAGACGACTGTTTGTCATCGGTCTTCAGCTCTGAAGCTTCTCGGCGTGATCGGGGCAATAACTCTGATGTCCCGTTTAATCTCTGCGGTTCTTTTCCTCGGACCCCCGCCGGTCATGTGCCTCGACAACAAGAGGATTTTCGGCTCCGGAGCCGAACCCGTGACCCCGCTGATCAAACAGCAGAAACGCTGCAGCTCTCCACAAACATCCAGCGCTGGAAACGACATGCGTTTCCTCCATGTGTTCTCTGCCGGTCTAACAAGTCCAAAAGGGGGGAGTCTCCTGCAGACAGCCAATCGGAAGACGCGACGTTCTGCAGGACACATCCTTCCATCCTTTTGAGCCTCCTTTCCCTGCATTCCTTCCTCGTTTCATGAAGCGTTACGACACTCAAACATCCCCCACAACAGAGCAAACTACCTCCAGATGGACTTATGGAGGGGCAGATCCACACGTGACTCAGCCGTCAACGGCAGCTTGAGAGGAGTTGAAGGGCAGGTTTGGTGAGGTTGTTAACGCTCGAGCGCACACGTCAATCTACTGTATCTCCCTCCTGGGATTTCTCACCTTGAATAAACCTTGAATTCACGCCTGGTCCCCAAACTTTACCAAAGATATGAACTACGTCTGGCAGACAATGGGCTGGAAGTGATGCCCGTTAGGAAGCGAGTGTTTCTTCATGGATTCATCTGGAGTTTATTGATTTCATTCAGAATTTATCTATTAAATGTCAGACTTTGATTTTAATCCTGACAGAAATCAATGAGTCAAAAGAGTTGGCGACACTTGGCTAAGTTATTAGGGAGGATACGTTTTTTAATCTGTTGTTGTCTCTCTAGATTTCCAACCCTGACCTTTTTCTGCTCCGACCAACAAAACCCCAAGATGTTGTGTTCACTATCCAACTAGAGAGGCCGAGTTACTAGCACTTCCTGTTGAACACCATGGGACTTTGTTACGGTCAATGAGAGACAGAAATAATCGTTGAAATCATTTGAATAGGGGTTTCTTTGGCCGTTAACTAATCTACATATTTTCTTTCCAAAATAAAAGTCCCATGTGAGACCTCAGAAGAGGCGGGACTTCGTCTCTACAAAGTACAAATTCCTCGAATAGTAAATCTTATATGAAAACCCGGGCGTCTGGTTCCCGTTCTGACTTCTTAAAGGCGCAGTGTGGCCTCGAGCGGTTTGGTGGAACACTGGCCCTTTAAACGAGAATATTTAGATATCACTAATAAAACTAAACATGATTGATCCATTCTGCAGCCCCTTGAATTTGTGTGTACTTATTATGTTGATAAGCAAACAATAATGTCAAGCATCGATAACGAGCCGTGCGTTTGTATTTCACTGTCAGATGTCAGCGGTCAGAAGTCGAGCGAGCCGGTCGCTGGGAGAGGGGTTCACATTATTTGCCAAATTAAAATAAAATTAAAATTAAAATAAACAAATATATATATATATATATATATATATATATATATATATATATATATATATATATATATATATATATAACAAAAAACACATCCTGCATTTTATAAATTAAAACAATTCAATAAGTAAGGCAAACATTATAATAATAACAGCAAAATGCACTTAAAGGGAAATGAAATAGCATAAAGGCTGCTATAACTTTAAATTAGGGACGCACTGATTGTTCAGTCCTGATACCGGTACCTGGTCTTTGTGGAGAACGATACAATATTACCAATAACAATGCTCATATAAGTCATCGTGAACAAAATGAATGAATACATTAAATGAATGTGTGAGAAGGACAGTCTCAGTGTTTCAGGTGTGAAGACAGTGTTTGGGAGCCACCTGTTGATGGGTCTCAACTCACCCACGATCTTCTCCTGGTACCCCTTGGTGAAGAACTGCATGGCCGCGGCGGCCCTCCAGGGGGTCTTGAGGAGCCCCTGCCGCTGCGGGTCCTCGCCGAGCCCCCGCAGGATGGTGGTGTACGCGGCGGCCAGGGCCGGCAGGCTGGACTCGTTGTCCTCCACGCTGCGCGTGCGGTCCTCCCTCCAGCTCTCCGTCCCGGGCCGCGGGGATACGGACCCCGCACCCGGAGGCTGCGGGTCTGCAACGGCGGCGGCGGCGGGCGCGCGCCCGGAGCCGCCTGGTGCCGCCGCGCGCTTCACCATCCCGTCAAAGTGTCCGTTCAGACCGGAGGCGCCGTCCGGCTTCTCGCTGGAGACGCACTGCGTCTGCTCGGAGGGCTCCATCACTTCTTCTTCTTCTTCTTCTTCTTCTACTACTACTTCTTCTTCTTTTACTTCTTCTTCTGTGGTTTCCTCTCGCTGAGCACTTGTTGAGTCAGTTTCTGCTCCTCTTTGATGTTTCGGGATCCTCGAGGCTTTATAAGAGCGGATAATCCAGGGAGCGCTCCCATTGGCTGGCTGGCTCCACAGGGGGCGGGGCCAGGGGCGGAAGAACTTCTCTGATTTTATACTCAAGTAGAAGTACACAAGTACACAAGTACAGTCAGTTATACTCCTTCACTGGTGGTGGAAGAAGTTCTTAGACCTTTAAGTAAAAGCAGAAATACTTCAGTGTATAAATACTCTGTTACAAGTTAAAATCCTGCATTAAAAATCTTACTCAAGTAAAAGTACACAAATAAAAATAAATCATAAGTACCTAAAGTAAAAGCACATTAAATGGTCCATTTCAGAATAATATAATTGGATAATAATAATTTAAAAAACATTGTTAACAATAATAATATAAACAGCATTATTATTAATTAAATTATCACCATTACTAATACTAAATATTATAATAATAAATTTATTGAAGTATTTAGATTAGATATTCCTTTATTAGTCCCACAGTGGGAGATTATAGCAGCAAAAGGGGTAAAGTGCACACAAGAGACAAAGTACAAATATAAATAATGAACAATAATAAAAACAGTTAAGAATCTACAATAACTGCATATTATATATATATACAGAGATAATACATATAACCATTATGAATGGTTGATTTACATTTTGGTTTAATAGTCCGAATCTGCAAAGTAACTAAATATATATAGTTATAAATCCATTCTAGTGGAGAAGAGAATACTCAAGTACATCAAAGTTGTACTTAAGTAACTTACTTGAGTACATTTACTCTTTAATTAAACCCGATTTAAAACGGACCTGAAAACAAAATAATTTAAGAATAGAGACCTTTAAACCTAAAAGGAGCGCCTGTGTTGAAGTGGCGCTGAAATGATGCATCATGGGAAGTGTAGTTTCAGAGCTCAAAGTCAAGACATTACATCGTCTGATGCGTTTGACTTTAAACGTCTTTTCTAAATATTTGTTACTCTTCATCACCGATTGAGACGAAGCTCCATTTTCATGAAGAAAAAAACATGTTTGTTATAAAGAGAGATAAGTTTTTCTTATATTTTGTAAAAACAATAATACAAAAAGGAACTAATCCGCTCTTATAGAATTGGGTCACGATGGTTTTTCTTTTAAAAAGTGGGAAACGTGTCACTAAATTGCCAAATGTGGATTAATCCGCCGCTGAAAATAGTCCCCGACAAAAACGCAGCATTTCTAAAACGACCAGAAACAACAAAGAAAGTCAAGAACATTTACGTTTATTCAACTTTTAAAATGCATTACACACATTACAAACATTATAAAACTAAACAAGAGGACATTATTGATGACGCTCATCTGATGGGTCAGCAGCTCTGAGGCATCTTGAGGACTTTAAGAGAACAGATTTAACACAGAATCTCAACCAAATGATGATAATGACAACGTTTAGTTTTTGTTAAACGCAAACGCTGAAAGCTTGGCGGAGGCGTCCAAAGATTTCTTCTTCTTGGCACTATTTTCATCTGCTTCCGCCTGTCCTTTTTCATCTCCTCCTCCTCCTCCTCGTTCTCCTCCTCCTTCAGCTCTCTTCCTCTTCTTCAGATCGGCTGCGTCTCCAGTTTGACCTTTTGCTCTTTCCGTCCACGACTGAACCAAAAGATACAAAAAACACAAACACACACACAAGAGGACATGAAACGCACGTTAATCACCGAACACAAACACCAAAATCATCTTGTTCTTCTGTTTCCATCCACTTCCATGACGACACACACACTCGCACACACACTCGCACACACACTCGCACACACACTCGCACACCCTATGAAATTGCATCCTGTCATGTATAATCACTGCTGACAGGCTGCTGCCTCTTTCCCCCCGCGTGGCTTTGTGTATTTATTTTCTCTCCGAGCCGAAAGACAAAAGGAAGCGCTTCCCTGCACGTAATGGAGTCGGCATCACACACACACACACACACACACACACACACACACACACACACACACACACACACACACACACACACACACACACACACACACACACACACACACACGCACACACACACGCACACACACACGCACACGCAATTATGATTGTATTGTATTTAAACAGAACAATGTAATTAAAATTAAAGTGCAACCAAACACATTTTACAGGTTTTTATATTTCATTATTGATTCTTTTAAAATTATGTATTACTTATTTTTATTTTCTCATTTAAATCATTATACGCACTTTTGTTCATAAAATATAAACAAAACCCGACAAAGAATTTGCCATCATGCGAGCATCATATTTAAATCCAATACCGGTATTTTAAGAGATAAAGAGGGGAAAAATACATGCACTGATTAATAATAGGTAGGAGAGTAGGTAAATAAAAAAAAATTAAAAAAATACATTCAAATCATAAATGGGGAAACGCGTTAAAAAGGCGAAACACTAATAAGGATAGAAAGTCTCAAAGGTGAAACATGTTGGTTCATTTAAAGGTGTGACAGGAAGTGCAGCTCGACAAAACCATTCATCGTTTCATTAGTTCACGCAAATCTTCCGTTTCTGGATCCAAAATCGTGAGGATTTACTGCTTTTCCCCGTTTTATATGAATGTGAATTAAATATCTGTAAATGTGTGACTGTTGGTCCGACAGAAACCAGCACTTTGTTAGTTTTATGGCTTATTTATTTATCTTTACCATCAGATTATTGATCATAACGCCTCCCTGCTGCTGTGGTATTGAAGATGTCCCCGCTGTGGGACTGGAGGATGTTCTCATCTTCAGTGAAGCAACACACCTGCAGACAGCATGCTGGGAAACGACCACAACCCTTTGTGTTGTTGTTGTTGTTGTTGTTGTTGTGTGTTAAAGGTTCGTTCCAGCCGATGGAAAAGAACACGCATCCTTTAAAACCAACGAAGAGAGAACCCTCGCAGCCGTCCTCCGGCTCTCGCCGTATTATCATAAGATCAATGCTTCGTGGCCTCGCGGCCGATAGCACTCGACAGGGTTACCACGGCAACAGGCCCCTCCCACATCCTCCTGCTGAGAGTCTTGATGTATGCCGGGTCAGGGACCGACACATCGACGTCTATTAGCGCGTGTGGATGAAAGGGTGAGGTGCGTCATTACCGACAGTTTATCCACCACCGGCTGACCGCTTGCTCTCAGAGTCTGGTTATTTTTTTGGGGGGAAAACCCAGAAATGATGTGACTCCAAAATCAGATGGAATTGTAAAATATCAGGATGGAAGTTCAAACGTTTGCATTTTATTTATTTTTTACAATTTTTGCAGAAAAGAGGTTTTTCGAAAAAGGATGTTTTTTGTTGTTGTTTTTTTTCTAACTTCAAGCTGCTGAGGATAAAGAGAGCTCATTGGCTGACTGGTCACACACACACACACACACCGCTCAAGTCCCGCCCCCTTTTTGGGAGAAAGAATCGCGCCAATCGTCGCAAAAACGGGGGGGTAAAGAATTTGACTTGATTTGAACTTCCGAGCTTAAAGCCAGAATGTCGTTAATATGGGTGTGGCCTAATTAGTTCCTCCGGTCGGCTGCAAAGAGCTTCAACCGGATTGACGTGAAGAAAGCGAACAGGAAACACCTGAATGTGAACACCTGCTCCGCTCCGAAGAGAAAAGGAATGAAGGAGTGTTTTCTTTCAGGTGAACTGCAGACGGAGAGGAAGATGGACTCGTACGCGTGTCTGGAAAACCCAAAACATCTCTTCTACACCTGCAATTCAGGAGAAAATATGAGCTGGTTTTCTGGGATCAGAGCGATTCTTCATGTTCGTCCTCATTTATTCTCAGAGTCCGTCTCCTGTTGTACTTTGTCATTAAAAATAAAAAATCTTCGTTCTCTTTTTTCATGATATTTTAAATATTTATTGATGCTGATAAAGCCGTTTGTTTTAAAAAGGAACCTTTTAAAGACCAATCCCCCCTGGGGGAGATTGTTATATAAAACTGTAAATCGTAGCTTGTTTTATGAAAAATATATGACCAGAAATATATGGTTTGGTACATGAAAAAATTCAAATGTCACGAATCTGCCCAAATGCAAATGTTGGAGTCCTCTCCTGAATGTTCTCTGTTCTAAACCCTCTCTAACTTTGTTCTGCTTCACTTTATCAAAGTCAACCTTTGCAGAGAGAATGTTCACATATTGAGTTATGATTTGGGTTAGAGAATGTTCACATATTGAGCTATGATTTGGGTTAGTGAATGTTCACATATTGTTATGATTTGAGTTAGTGAATGTTCACATATTGTTATGATTTGGGTTAGAGAATGTTCACATATTGAGCTATGATTTGGGTTAGAGAATGTTCACATATTGAGCTATGATCTGGGTTAGAGTTGGACCTTACAGCTGCATCATTTCAAAGAAATAATCATCCTGAAAGTGATTTTTTTTTTATAGGCGGACCTGAAACCTTTTCATTTTTTCTGTGTGTCATCTTCATTTACTCTTAACCAGTAACATATAGACTGATATTTACACATCTGAACTACATCTCACATGTGTACCTTTTATTATTACCAAAATTATTAAAACAGCCCGAGTGGGTGCAGAGATGCACCCTTTTTAGTTTGGGGATGACATTCGAGGAAAAGGCCTAAAAATAGGATGGTTTTCTATTGGTTAACGTTTGATTCCTTTTGTTCACGGACCAAAACCTTGAACGTTAATAAAATAAATGCCAATAACGTTTTGGAGCGATTCCATCGTTGCTCAGTAGATTCCAGATGGTTTTCCAGGTATTTTTTTTCCTCATTCACAAGTTTTCCTGCACCCTCTGTGGTCACATGACCCGGCGCTCTGAACCCTCGCGTCGCTCACCAGTCGCTCCTCGGCCGACAGCGTCCTGAAGCGGCCCATGGCCTCCTTGATGACGTCCGTCTCCTCCAGGCCCGGCCGCTCCGCCGCGATGCTCTTCCTGTTCTCCTCCAGCCACAGCTGGAAGCCGGTCTTCGGCCTGAGCGGACAACGACACGACCGAGTCAGTCCGCTTCGTAGCTTCCGATGAAATCACTTTTTTTTTTAAACCCCATCTTTTTACCTTTTATTTTCGGTGTCGTCTGCAGGCGAGGCTGGAGGCGAGGCTGGAGGCGGGGCTGGAGGCGGGGCTTCTGGTTGTTTCTGCTGCTCCGCGGCCGGCTGAGTGCTCTCCTGAGTCGTCTTCTTCTTCATGCTCGTCATCTGCAGCAGAGTGGACTGAGTCTGGAGAGGAGACGGGAGGAAATACGTTTAGCGAGACAAGCAAAAATAAATACAGATGCATTTGATCATCTTGAGGTCACCACATTGGTCTTCAGAAATGCATTACTACTAAAAATGATATTCATAATTACTAAACTTAAGTAGGATTGTACAAACACACGAGTACTTTTGAGTTCGGAGCCGTTAAGTTAATAAATAAAGTGCTTTTCCGGGTTGAATATTTCTTGAAATAAAATAAAAATCCGACATTTAAAACATTACAAATTAGAATGGAAATGAAAAAAAGTGTAAAAATGTGATGCAATAACATGAACCCCAAATAACCACCGACAGGATCAGAAAAATATTTCTTAAAAAAAAAAAAAAATCTCATTTAAAATCTCCCAAAATAAACCGTTTACTTAAACCAGATTCTGAAAAAATATTCCATTTTGAGTTCCTCAGAGCAACTAAGAAGCCATGATTGATTCATCCGAGACCAACGGTCACGTAAACAGGAGAAGATACAGAAATAGTTCAATATATATCTATGATAAAATAGAAATAATGTCATTATAACAGAGTTATTCTGCACTGAAGTCATGTTCTAGTTTCTAGTCATGATGGTTCTGTTTCCAGAGAGGAGCAGGGCTTTTATTTTGAAAAAAGAGAGTAAAACGCTGTGGAGCTGCTTTGAGGACCAGAAGCTGAAAAAGGGCGACGTTGTAAAGTAAAACATGGCACCTTGCTTTTGGGCCGGGGGGCCAGCGGTTTGAGGACGGGACATTTGTTTGGTTTCCCCGCCGGGCCGGCGAGCGGAGACGACTTCCTGCCGGACGCCATGTTGTCCAGGATGTTGGTCGCTCGAGGCGGAGCCGACGAAGACGAGGAAGACGAGGGCTTCCCCGAGCCGAGGACCTGCAGGAGCCTAGAGCTGATCACTCCTCCTCTGAACACCTCACTCTTTTGAATATCACAATGCCGGGAAAATATCGTCAGTTCTTACCTTGAAAGGATTTGCACGTCCGACTTTACCAACTGCAAAAAAATAAAAAAATGAAGGGTGTCAACGGGAAGAAACGCCATATTATTTATTTATATATATATATATATATATATATATATATATATATATATATATATATATATATATACATATACATACATACACACACACATACATACACACTTTACTCACTCGGCGTCAGAGAAGGGATCACAGGAGAACCTTCTTTCGGATTCACGTCTGCAGAACGTTTTCTGGTTTCCGCTTCTTCCTCCACCGTCTCATCCTCCTCTTCCTCCCTGAGCTCTTCTACTTGCTCCTCCTCTTCCTCCTGGTTACGTCTGTTGCTGTGACGTCTTCCCGCGACCTCATACCTGTCCGAGTAAGAACCTCGTGAGGGCCGCCTGCCGGCGGAGGGCTCTGGCTCCTCCTCCTCTGGCTCCTCCTCCTGGGCCTGGTTGGACTTCTCCAGGGCGATGTCGCTGAGCCGCTGGGCGAGCGCCATGCGGCGGGAGCGCGCCGCGTAGCGGACGGCCAGCGCCACCACGTTGTGAGGCATGAGCTCCGCCAGCTCCACGCAGCGGAACTCCCTCTCCAGCTTACAGGACAGCTGGACAACAACAACGACGACGATGAACACAAACGGCAGCCACTAAACATTTTTTATTTTTATATATATATATATATATATATATATATATATATATATATATATATATTAAATTATGTTTATTATTGTTATTAATTATTTGGTTGTAAAATATATTATAATGCTATAGTATAAATATGATATTTTATTTACATTATACCATAATGTATATTTTGAATTAAATATATATATATATATATATATATATATATATATATATATATATATATATAAAAAAATAATTTAAAAAAAAAGACAAACAAGCACTACGCGCTCTGTCCGATCAGGCCCTTAATCAGTGATGATGATAATAATAAAATCAGTTCTCAGACTCACGGCGAACATCTTCATGAGCAGCTCCTGCTGCTCCTTCTGGGACCGAGTCTGTTCCTCCTCATCCACCTCGTAGCCGCTGGCCGACAGGAAGCTGAAGTGGTTGTGGAAGAGGACCGAGCGCCAGAACTGCTCCTGGAGGAGGAGAGGAGGAGGAGAGGAGAGGAGGAGAGAGGAGAGGAGGAGAGAGGAGGAGAGGAGAGGAGGAGAGGAGGAGAGAGGAGGAGAGGAGAGGAGAAGAGAGGAGGAGAGAGGAGGAGAGGAGAGGAGAAGAGAGGAGAGAGGAGAGAGGAGAAGAGAGAGGAGGACGCAGACTGAGTGCTTCTGGTTTACAGGATTTTTTGAGCATTTTAACTGGTGCAGGTTTGTATCACTTTCTAGCAAAAAATATTTTACACCTTACATATATCTAGGTAATTATTAAGCAGCTTTTTAAGAAGCTCCAGGTCGTCTCGTTTACTCTAATTGGGGCAGATGTTTTACCTCCATCAGTCCTTTCTCTGTAGAGGTCTGACACAGAGGCAGCTTGAAGGGCAGGATGGCCACCGCCGGCCTGGGCAGCGTGGGAGGATACCTGGAGCCTTTACAAGGAATACACCTGAGGACAGGAGCAGGAAAACAAAGCTCTAAAACATAGAAACCTCTACAGTCCACCTCTGTAGACTCCTCTGGTTGTATAGAAGTCTATACTTCATGTGTTAAAGCTGCATTCTCTCTCCTGACCACCAGGGGGCGACTCCTCTGGTTGTATAGAAGTCTGGAGGACCCTGCCCGTTAACCCAGAACATTGGGCTGGCGGAGAGAGAGCTCACCTGAGCTGCTGAGGGTTCTCGTGGATCCCGACCACCCAGTAGTGGTCGGATTTGCTTTTGCAGGTTTCTCTGGTGTTGCACACTGGTGTCCAAGTGTTGCCAAGGGAACGGTTCAGCATCCGGACCACCCCGTCCGAATCCACATAGCACGGGGTCCCTGAAAGAGAACCATGGGGCCGCCATCTTACAAAACCACCCAAAAATATTTTGTATCCGCTGCTCTCATAAACAAAACACGTTTCCAGGAGAATAACGAGCACATCTCGTCTCCAGACTGACCCTCGGCGGTGAACCCGAGCCAGGACAGGTGGGACCGGTGGGACAGCGGGAGCGGCTCGCCGCTGATCAGCTGCTTCTGCCGCCGACCGAGCTGCAGCAGCTGGACCCCCAGAGCCTGATCCCCGTCGAACCCCGCAGCTGAAGACGGAGACACAAGCGGCAACGTGAGAGGTTTGTGAGCAACGCTTTGATTGATGAAGTCTGCAGCGTCTGCAGAGTGTGTGTGTGTGTGTGTCCGTCCTACCCCGGTGGTAGACGATGAGCAGCTGCTCTCCGTGTCCCACCATGCAGACCACGTTCCCCGGCAGGCTGAATATTTCTCTCTGGACTCCCCCGACGGAGAAGAGCCGGAGCATCAGCGCGCTGGTGGCGACCGCCGCCCAGCGGCGCCCGAGGCACAGCGCCCGCACGTCCTCGCCCGGCGGCAGGTCCACCATCCACTCCTTGTTGGTGTCCCAGGACGAGAAGTGGAGGCACTGAAGCTTGCTGAGGACGGAGAGGAGGAGCGCGGTGAGGAGGGAAGACTTTCCTGCGGACGGGACATCCGGAACGGGACGGAGGAGAGATTACCTGGCGAGCTCGTCCGTGCTGGGACAGGCCAGCAGCACGGCCTCCTGGGAAAGATCCGCCATGGTGTGACCCAGCGAGTTGGTGAGGTGCATGGCGTGGTGCACGGCGGTGTCGTGGAACTCCACGTCGACGGCGTTGTCCTGCTCGTCGTTGTAGCCTCGGACGATTCCCACCGAGTTCCACATCTGAGGAGCAAGGAGTTGGTTATTTATTCATTCATTCATTCATTCATTCATTCATTTATGGGGTCGGACGGGAACGTTCACGTCAAAGCAGACGCAAAGGAGGGAAATAGCAGTTCAACTTCTGGAGCGCTGCATGTCATGTGACGAGAAACAAGGCCTTGAAATAACCATTTTAAAATTCCATGAACCCTGATGATTGAAGTGAAATATTTCTTTCTTTCTTTAAAACACACAAATGACAACATTTATCTTCCCAATGACCGACCATGAAGCGGTGTGTGAGGTGAGCCGGGGTGGAGCCCGGCTGGAAGGCCTTCTGGGGGGCCGTCGGCAGGGGCCCCTCGTAGACGGGCCGAAGGGGCGGCGGCGGAGCGGCGGCCGGCTCGACGGCGCCGCCGCCGTCCCCGAATGCGCCGAGACCGAGCTTCAGCGACCCGGCGTCTGAAGGAAAGACACGTTAATAGAAGATTTTAATAGTTAGAAAACTCCAAAAAACGTTAAATCCAGATTCTGCTTTTTTCTTCTTCAATTATGAGAATCTGTTAATTTGTAAATGTATGAAAAAAAAAATACTCACCCAGCGAGTTCTCGTCGTCCAGGATCGCCCCTCGGTTCCTCGCCCGCCCCGGCAAGAGGAAGTCGTCTTCGTCATCGTCATCGTCGGGTTTCTTCACCGGCGAGTTGCCGTCGCTCAGCCCTTCGTCCATCAGCCGGTCGTCGTCGTCGTCAAACAGGTCGTCGAAGTCTTTTGCTGTTTTTTTTTCCGTCGGCCGCTGAAAAAAGGAATAGTAGGCTCAGCATGTTATAGAGCAGTAATAGCAGACTCAGTGTGTGTTATAGAGTAGTAATAGCAGGCTCAGCGAGTGTTATAGAGTAGTAATAGCAGGCTCAGCGAGTGTTATAGAGCAGTAATAGCAGACTCAGCGTGTGTTATAGAGTAGTAATAGCAGGCTCAGCGAGTGTTATAGAGCAGTAATAGCAGACTCAGCGTGTGTTATAGAGTAGTAATAGCAGGCTCAGCGAGTGTTATAGAGCAGTAATAGCAGACTCAGCGTGTGTTATAGAGTAGTAATAGTCGGCTCAGTGTGTGTTATAAAGTAGTAATAGCAGGCTCAGTGTGTGTTATAAAGTAGTAATAGCAGGCTCAGTGTGTGTTATAAAGTAGTAATAGTAGGCTCAGTGTGTTATAGAGCAGTAATAGTAGTCTCAGCGTGTGTTATAGAGCAGTAATAGCAGGCTCAGCGTGTGTTATAGAGCAGTAATATCAGGCTCAGTGTGTTATAGAGCAGTAATAGCAGGCTCAGTGTGTTATAGAGCAGTAATAGCAGGCTCAGCGAGTGTTAAAGAGTAGTAATAGCAGGCTCAGTGTGTTATAGAGCAGTAATAGCAGGCTCAGCGAGTGTTATAGAGCAGTAATAGTCGGCTCAGCGAGTGTTATAGAGTAGTAATAACCACATGAACAGGTTTAGGGAACGGTACCGTGGTGCTGGAGGAGTGGGAGGAGCCGAGTCCGTCCAGCAGCCCCAGGCAGCCCTCGATGTCGGTGTAGGCCAGCTGGCTGCCCGCCGGGCTCCAGGCCAGGCCGCACACCGTGAAGCCCTTCTCGTGCTTCTGCCTGCAGCCGAGAGACCAGACAACAATCCGTCAGCCGCGGAGGACCCTGAACGCCTCGCCGACGGGACGCTTTGAGCGTTTTTCAAAAAAGCTCACAACTGTCCGATCGCTACCTTTCCACGCAGAGCTCGCTGCTCACGTCCCACACCGTCAGTGAGCCTCCAACGCCGCCAGCCGCCAGGAACCGACCACACGGGGACCAGGCTACCACGTTGACGAGCTGCAGAGACCGGGGGAGGGGGGGGGTCGTGAATTAGCACGGTAGCTAGCTAGCTAGCTAGCCTCTAAACATACATAAACGTAACAACTTGGTGCTTCGTCCACACGCTCATTGCCGTCAACGGAGGAGTGACAACTTTGTTCGGCTAATGTTCTGTAACCAGTGTAGCATTAAAGCACGGTGGCATTAACACGCTAGATAAGTAGCCAGCTAGCTAATTCCACCATGCTACCATGCTACACTAATTACAGAACAATAAGCCCAACAGAGGGGCATTTCTTCATCTCTCTAATGGTTTAGCCTCGACTGAGGAGGTTAGCATAAGGCTAAGTCCTTTTGATGTGTAACTTTAGCCGCGTACCCTGAGGTACAGCTAACACCGTGACTTAGTCATGGCGTTGGCTTTAAAAGCATCTACAGGAAACACGGACTTGAATCGAATAGATCGACACCCGATCCAGCCATTTGAGTCAGTTTGCTTTCCTATTATTCATAAATTGATGCAAAAAAGGCTGAAATTGGTGCACCAAAAAAAGCGTTCGGTGCTTAAGTTTCCTGGCCAAGGAACCCTCAAACGCCCCTCTACACCCTTGGCCTCTGGTCACGGTTTGGTTCAGGCGCATTATACGAGCTCACCAGTGTCTTCTGGACAATTTCACGACATATTCGGATTGGTTGGTTTCATATTCATCATCATCATCATCATCATCATCATCTTCTTCTTGGACTGGCAATTTCGCCACAATTTGACTTTGCGTGTCAAGTGGGCTTAAATAATACCGACTTGCCCTGAACATGTGCACCTGGACCCCCACCTACCTGTGTCAGGTCGTCGGACAGCGTGCTCACATGATCCCAGGACCCTCGCTCGTACAGGTGCACCTTCGTCTCGACAGGAACCGCTAAAAACTGAGCGCGCACACACACACACACACACACACACACACACACAGACATTTTGACACAGATTAGATCATAAATATCTGTTAACCAGCACCGTGGTTGGCGTTGAGGACGCGCTGCAGGACGCAGCTTCAGAGGAGGCGCGTCACGGACCTTCGCCGCCGCCGGCTGCCATGCCAGCCGACACAGAGACGCCGCGCTGCTGACGTCGTTGGTCTTCTGCAGCAGAGGCCAGCCGATCAGCTGAGACTGAACGGACACAAAGCAGATGAGCGTCCGACACACTGGACT
>NC_136603.1:3366974-3379474 GCF_910589615.1 Taurulus bubalis | reverse complement strand
TGGTTCTGCAGCTGCTGGAAAGTGATGCCGCTGCGGTACAAGAAACATTAATATTTCACATGCATGTGGTTCAGGAACATAAATAGATGACATGTAGACCATCAAAGAGAGACTTTTATCTGTGGTTTCCTCTGTATTTATGCAGATGGAGCCGGTGCAGCAGACATATTTATATATATATATATTAATATATATATATATATATTCATCGGTGCTCTTTACATACAAGTTAATGTACTGTTTACATCTATTATTTATATTCACATTACTCGTCCAGCTATGCTGTGCCTGTTCTTAGCTGTTACTTCTATAGTCTCTATATATATAAATATGTATTTATTATCTATTACTTATTACTATTAAGTGCATACCTTTGTGCAACCTGTTAACATGAAAGTTTAAACATTCCTATATTTGACCTGTTAGCCATATTTAGTTTTATTCTGTATATTATATTTCATCCCCATATTTTAACTACTATGTTTTTATGTCTTATGTTCTTATTAAATTGTACTCTCGGGATTTTCTTTTTTTATGCATATTGGTATTATGAGTGCAGTTAAAAAGAGGTTAAAAACTAAGATTTTTCTTAGCTGCAGGTCACAATTAAGAACTTGAATTTTATTCACAAATCTAAACTGAAAAAGTTATGTGATATGTGGTGAATACGAAAACACATAATAGAAAAAAAAGAAAACCGCTGACAAGAAACCCCACTAACTTGTGGTGCCTGGAAACCAAATGGGATGATTATTTCATGCACGGTTTCGTCGCCTCGGGGCAGATTCATTTTTTTCTCGTTGAAGGGCGGCTGAATGGCATGAATCGGTTTGGAAGAAGAAAAAAAAGAATCTGAATTCCACCCCACTTATGAAGCGGAAATAGTCTTTTTCATGTCCTTATCTCTGCATTTGCTCTGCTGAAGCGCTGGCATTTAGAGGTGTCCTTTTGCAGACAGCGGGATGAATTGTTTTCAGAGCGTTGCTTCAAAAGCAGCATTTTCCGTACCATTAGCCTGTCTGACGGTGACGAAAGCAGCTGCAGCGTGAACGGCCACGCATGGACGAGCACGGCGGTCAAGAGGTGACAAAGAGCCTGAGACGTGTAGTCACACGACGGAGGCAGTGTGAATAGCATTTATTGTTATTTTGTGTATCAGTGATGGAAATACTTTGAGAATACTGCTTGGTCCTGTAGTGGACTGGACTGCACTCGGTACGGCGGCCCTGAGAGGTCAGAGCGACTCAAACCCTTTTGGAAACCAACCTATTTTTAGGCCTTTTCCTCAAAAATGTCAATTTACAAACTAAAATGGGTGTATCTCTGCAACCACTAGGGCTATTAGAATAATGTTGGTGTTATAATAAAAGGTAAACATGTGATATTTAGTTCAGATGTGCAAATATCAGTCTATATGTTACTGGTTAAGAGTAAATGAAGATGACACACAGAAAAAAATTTAAAGGTTTCAGGTCCGCCTAGAAAAAAATCACTTTCAGGATGATTATTTCTTTGAAATGATGCAGCTGTAAGGACCAACTCTAACCCAAATCATAGCTCAATATGTGAACATTCTCTAACCCAAATCATAGTTCAATATGTGAACATTCTCTAACCCAGATCATACCTCAATATGTGAACATTCTCTAACCCAAATCATAACACAATATGTGAACATTCTCTAACCCAAATCATAACACAATATGTGAACATTCTCTAACCCAAATCATAACACAATATGTGAACATTCTCTAACCCAAATCATAGCTCAATATGTGAACATTCTCTAACCCAAATCATAACACAATATGTGAACATTCTCTAACCCAAATCATAGCTCAATATGTGAACATTCTCTAACCCAAATCATAACTCAATATGTGAACATTCTCTAACCCAAATCATAGTACAATATGTGAACATTCTCTAACCCAAATCATAGCTCAATATGTGAACATTCTCTAACCCAAATCATAGCTCAATATGTGAACATTCTCTAACCCAAATCATAACTCAATATGTGAACATTCTCTCTGCAAAGGTTGACTTTGATAAAGTGACATTTAACATGTCATTTAAAGGGACATTTTTTGGGACATTTTTTTTACAGTAAAAAGTCACACAGAACACAATGGAAATTAGTTAAAAAACAGTTTAATTCACTTAAATAAACTAATGTTGTTCGTTGCATGATTCAGATTGTCATGCCAGTAATCAGCAAAACAGTGAAGCTAGATTTACAAGATATCTGACATTTGGAAATAATATTCTGTTGCGTGTGACTTGCAGCTTTTTCAATATTTGTTTGCGTTTTTACTGCAGCGTTTTCTCTTCATAAATGCTGCACATTTATGTCATTCATTTCTATTCACATGTATTTTTCTCTCAGGGCCACCGTAGAGCCAACATGTACACCGTTTTCTTCAATAACAATACTTGTGAAAGCTGAAGAGACACAACTAATTGTTGGAATATCCATCCAGAGAGCAGAGGAAGCAGCTGAGTCCAGACAAGCGAAGCGGATGAAGTCTTCCCATCAGTGCAGTTGTGCCGCCATCTTGTGGCTGGCGAGATGAAAACAGTCCCATTGAAGCTCACGCTTGTGTTGGACAGCATTTGAACCAATTATTTTTCTGATACTAGATGCTGTTAAGAGTCCTTGTACCTCAGACAATGGCAGAGCAGCTCATCTTTCATCACATTTGGTACATGCATAGAAATAGAAGAGGAGTGGAACGGACATGGAACTGTTTCCGTGATCATTTGACGAGTGCAAAAGAAAATGTTTGATTGTTGTTAGTTGTTAGGATGACAACACACGTCAGTGTTAGCTAGGAATTAGCAAGTTAGCTAACTAGCCAGCCGTACACTAGTTAGCTTGTCAAATGCTACACTGGTTACAGAAAATGTGCCGCACAAAGTTGTCGCTCATCTGTTAGCAATGTGCTGACGCAAGTTAACCCGCTGCAACGGTCGCAAAGGCAACGCTACACATATAAATGGCCGCTACATGAGGATGTCTGTTCTGCTCCTATTGTATTTCTATGAGTACATGATAGGAGGTTCGCTCTCAGCCAGGAAACCAGAAACGGTGCAGTTCCTCTAGCGGCCACTAGAGATAATTGATGCCCACATGATGTCCAACAGATTGATTTGGAGTCAAAGGGAGAAAATGCCCCAACATCAAGAGTCAATATTCCAGGGTTTAAGTGTAATGTCTGGGTGAGAATCCTTACTCCACTAAGGATATTAAGGCAAGTGTTTTGGAGAATGTTTGCTTAATTACAGGTCTCTCAACGTATCTTGACTTGGCTTCAGACGCTGTCAAGATAGTCTAAATCCGAGGTTTCAAACCATCCCTTAGCACTGAAAGAAGACACATTACGTCCCACAGTATATGGATCTGAGAAGACTTTCAGGTTTGGTTCTTCTACCGCTCGATGCAGCAAGATCAACACACATCCTAAAGAACTCTCCAGCTCTGCACCTTTCAGACCTCAAAGGTCTACTTGCAATTCAAACGGCCTCCTCGTCAAGCGATCCTGCCTTTGCTTGTCCCATCTTGAGGCCTGCGTTTGGACAACGTCACAAAGTGCAGACTCCATCGCACTTGATGTGGTACTGTTGGAGGTAGTCCCTGAGCTGAGGAGGCAGCAGCAGGTTGCCTATGCCCTGGTAGGTGGTGCGGCTACAGATCACAGCCCTGCACAGGTGCTGGAGGGTGAAAGGGAAGGACCGTGGCAGCGCCCGGGAGAGGAGGGGCTCAAAGAAGAGGCAGGTGGCCGGGTCACTGTAGTGTCTCAGCAGCCCCGTCACGCTGGGGTCCCGGTACATGCACGGGTCGCGCACGTCAAAGCTGAAGCGCTTGTCGTTCTGCTCGATGCGTGCGTGCAGGGAGCGGCTGTAGCGGCGGAAGCTGACCGAGAAGAGGAACTCATCCTGGGCAGAGTCTCGGAGCAGAAACGTCCCCTCCGGCTTGCCCTCCAGCAGCTCCTCCGCCTCGAAGCGGTTCAGCACGCCCCAGTAACAGGAGCTGTTGTTGATCTGGAGGAGATCCGGGACCAGGATGTAGTCGGTGTGGCCTCGGCTGCCCTCTGCTCCGCCGTGAGGACAAGAAGGGTCCCAGTCCTCCAGACTGGTGCCTCCAGGCCTGGGAGAGCAGCAGATGTCCTCCCAGGACGGAGGGGTCTGCGGCGGGGAGGTAGAAGAGGACGAGACATTGGGTTTGAGGGGAGCCTCCCTGTCTTTGAGGGCACTGGGGTGCGTGGCGTGATTTTTCACCAGGTGCCAACATCGAGCCAGTTCGGATTTGGGCGAGAAGGGACACTTGTCCTGCATGAGCTCAGAGACGTGGATCTTGCGTTTGGACCAGAAGAGCACCGAGAAGGGCCGCGAGGACCCCGCCGGGAGGTGGTGGTGATGATGGTGGCGATGGTGGTGGGAGCGCAGGGGGAAACACTGGCCCACAGCGTCCTGAAACTTCTGCCGCAGAGAGCGCCGGGACAAGGCCTTCCGACAAACCACATCAATATCCGCGGACGTCAATGCATCGCCGAGACCGCCGCAGCTGCACTTTCTCTCCCTGCGCCGCCTCGGACAGGAAGTCGACCGCACGCCCAGCTCCTCCGCCGCCTCCGCCGCCTCCAGCCCTCCGGGACTCGACCCGTTGCAAGAGCTGCGGGAGCGTTTCTTCCCCCGCCAAACATAACTGTCTGCGCTCCAACTGCGGAGGCCAGATTTGGGTCGCGTGTCCGAGCCTCGTGGCTTCTTCTCTGACATGGCTGCTTCCTCTTTTCACTCTGTGGCACAAACAAAAAAAATAACAGACGCCTGAGTCATAACAGGATTTCAGGGCCATGACTCATATCATGAACACATTAGTCTGTTTAAAAAAAAAAAGCTGTAAAATTGTGCATCAGAGAAACAGATACAACATAAAGCACCAATGATAAAAGGACTTTTACTTTTTTTACTTAGATTTCTATGATACCAACAAATATCATTGCTAACTGCTTTTTTGTGCCAGAAGGGTCCTTTTTGTAAAGGTTTCTCTTTAGAAACAACCCTGTTCTAAAATATATTTTTTATATTTTTTAAATGTTTCTATCAGATCCATTTTGATGACTTCCCGGCCTAAAAAGATATCTTTAAAACTGTGCAGTCCTGTCATCTAATCATCTGGCACAGAACTAACTGGCTCATGTGGAGATTTTTCATGATCATCTCCAGTGGCGAGAAATTAAATTATCATTGCAGAGTTCAGAAACAGCCTGCAGACAAAGATTGATCGGTTCCCGAATAAAAAACACAGAAATTGGTTTCACATCTAACCAGGCAGCAGACTTCTCATGCTTCCTTCAGAGTTAAACTGCTCACAGAGCTATTGTGTGAGCAGCAGTTTGCAGAGATGGTTTCCTACAATAGAAAGTAACCGCCAGGAGGTTTAACGTCTCACAGTCGGTCCTCACGCTCTGCTGAGATCAACTCTCTGAAGATGATTAATGCTGGAGATTATCTTACCTCCCAAACAGTGTCAGGCATCCACATCCACGTTAGGACCAGTTGTTCACTTCAGCGGACACGTGTGACCCGCCTGCAGCCAGCTCCAGCTCTAACAGACGGCAGGCTGTTCCGCTTCCTTTATAATTATGATGCCGAATCCCCGAGGGGGCAGCCGTTTCCTCTCCTCCTCTCTGGGTCTGAATGAATGAAGGGAGAGGGGTCGAACCGGGAGAACGGGGGAGGCGGAGGGAGGGTTTATTCGGGTTAATGGCAGTGAGACATCGTCTCTCTCTCTCTCTCTCTCTCTCTCTCTCGTGTCTCCTTTACACGTTCATTGATAGATTCCATCTCCAAAACAAAAGAGCACAGATAACCAGAGCAGCCGGAGAGTGCTTTTTCATTCACAAAGTGAGTTATGGTTTCTATTGACTCCTCCAGGAGGATCATGCGATTGGTGTCGCCTGTGTGTGAGTGTGCTCCACCTCGTCTGTCCATGGATAATCTCACATTCTGCTGCACCAAACTGCAGACAATTCACTCTGCAGCGGCTGAGTGTCGGCGGCGTGTGATCTGGTAGTTCCGTTAGCTGTCAATAATAATAATAGTAACTTTATTTATATCGCAAAAACTGAAATTTCACAAAGGGCTTTGACAGACAACAGCAAGGTGGTAAAACAACGAAACGGTGAGGACAAACTGAGGTCAAATTTAAACCCTGATGGAACAGTACAATAGGTGAAACAATGAAACCAATCGATATGATTAGAACAAACTAAAATAATAAAATGAAGCGAAAATGAAATGATTAGCCGTAGACGACGATGTCCAGTTAGTGGTTGTGGTGACTCACACTTTGCATGTTTTATTCTGCCATCGACTGCCCGCCGGCTCCTCATCCACGGTTGAGTTTACTTTAGTGTTTAGGCGCGTCTCTTACGCCGACTTCCAGCCGATTGCCGGCATTCATCTGCGTTTGTTTTGGAGCTTGAATGAAGTGTGTTTTGCTGCGCCTCATCGGTGTCTCCACGGGGGGTTAGACAATTGTGGGTCGTATTCGTTCAATCGCACATTGCAGCGGCGGTTGCACGCGGAGATCAGCACTGTGATTAGTTTTCTGCTGATTTGAGTTGTTTTAATTTCATCAGAGGCCATCAGAAGCTTCACTTTAAGCACCGAAGCACATCTCACGGGGAGGTCAGATAAAGTCTGTCTGCAGAGGATGCCAAACTACAAACAGACTATTCCTCAGCCATTCGCTCGGCCAATAGCGGGCTCTGTCTATTGAACAATTCAGAAACAACCAAGCTTTTTAAAAAAGCTTCACTGACTGAGTTTCCCAGTTAAAACTTCTGGTGCTGCCAAAAGGCTTCATCTGTCAAGATGATGTCATACACACAGTGTGGATGACATTTTGGGAGATCTATAATTCATGGAACAAATAGACTACAGCTATCAGACAAATAGTATTACTCCCAGTGGTTTAGTGTGCGTGTGTGTGTGTGTGTGTGTGTGTGTGACCTCTCAGCTCCTACAGATAGTCATTAATAAATGCCTGACATCTCAGATAATGTAGTGACACTCAGCTTCCTCTTAGATGAATATTTAATGCTCCTCACATTATCACACAGCTCAGCAGGATGGTTACTCCATGATCTGGCAAACAACCAGCTACCTTTATCTGACGCCACAAAAAGGAGGTCAGAAACTGAAACTAAACTGTCTGAATTTTGATTCAACAGCCTCAGAAGAAAAAGGTCAGAAAGGTTAACCAATGTGAACCATGCATTTGGATCTACATGCTAACGTCAACATGCTAGCATGCTCTCAGTGACACAGTTATCAATGAAAACAAATAAAACCTTTAAGACCATTTTACACCAGTAGGCGTAAACATTCCAAATGTGTACCGGTTTATTTCCTGTCGCAGTGCATGTGAAGGACATCAGCTGACAGGAAGTAAACAATGCTACTCCTTTAGCATGTAGCCGTAGCCGGACAACCTAAACATCACGCAGCTGTCCACAGCAGACGAAAGGTTCCATACACAGAGGTACACACACACACACACACACACACACACACACACACACACACACACACGCACACACACACGCACACACACACACACACACACACACACACACACACACTATAGATCGCATGATCCTCCTGGCAGAGGTAATAAAACCCAACAGGAAGTATTTATATAGATACCAAGGATAAAGATTAATTTTGTGGTGGGTGAACATCTGTTTGACTTTCATCCACCCAAATCGGTATTTTGAGTTACTAAAAAGTGTAATTTAATTCAGTTTGTTACATGTATTTGACAGAGACTATGCACAATAAACATTCATCTTAACTAGAAGATGTATCGTTGAGCTGAGCAGAGACACTAATACAAGTAATGCTAATATCAATTAGTTCAATACAATAAATACTAAATCAAATCCAAATTAGTTTCAGTTTTGTCAGATCTTGCAAGAGCTATGTGCTGCATCATCAGCTTTACTTATGATGTAATCTGATTACATCTAAGGAGGATTACTGTTCCTGGGCAACACTTTCATCATGTCTGTCATTCACGGATTCTCAGAAACTCACCATTTACCGCACAAACATTCAGCCTCTTCGTTGAACGACAGCACAAATTGATTGGGGAGAATAATGGATGGGAGAAACACACACACACACACACACACACACACACACACACACACACACACACACAGGTCAGGTGAACCACAGAGAGGAGGACATGTGATCTGAAAGCGAAGACTTCATTCACCACATGAAACAGGAAGATGAAAAATAAATATGTTCGTCCAATTAAAAGGTCATTTTTCCACGTCAAGAAAGTTGTATTTTGTTGTAAAACAGTTGACGTACAAGAAATATGCCAAATATATATCAGAAAGACTTTATGCCCAAAAGTTGCTTGAGTGACGTCTCTCTGTGTTTGGTAGCAGGACGTTCTCCCGCCGACCAACGGGTCTCACTCTCTCTCTTCCCGACTGATGAAAAGAGTCGCTGGATGAAAACACATCGGGTGAGATAACGTCCCATTTGGAACACGGCTAAGTTAGCACGCTAGCCAGCTAAGCCAAGCTAACGGCCACGTTGGTGACGTACGTCGTGCGAGACGGGAGACGTAGTTCACCCATCGGTTTCACACTTACATGGTGCTTCGACAAACAGGGATGGAAAACAGCAGATATTATATCTGCAGTGTACAACATTAACACCAACTCATAAAGTGTGGCTGGGCCGTGGCGCAGAGCTTCATCCAGGAAGTGCCTCCTGCAGCGGGCCCATTAACCCGCTGCAGCCGGGACGCGACCAGGGGCTCGTACCAGTCCACATTACGGAGGCATCGATCCCAGGAGCAGCTGGTGAATAATTGATGCTGATCCGGTTGAATGGAGACTCTACTCTGCTGCTTGTATTTTTATATGAAGGCTCTTCCAGGTTTTTTTTATTGACATTTAATGCAGTCAGGAGGAATGAAACTACAAAATACATGTGTTACAGTTTCAGTTTGTTTGCACAGTTTGTTTGCACTGGATGTATATATATATATATATATATATATATATATATATATATATATATATATATATATATATATATATATATATATACAGTGTTGGGGTAGTTACTCAGAAAAAGTAACTAGTTACACGTTACTTCTGAAAATTGTAACTAGATTACTTTACTAGTTACTGTATTTGAGAAGTAACTTCACTACTAATTACTTTACTTTCCATTTTTTTAAGCAAATGTCCAAATTATCTGCAAAGATACATTTTCAATAATAATTTATTAATATAATTTCCAATAATAATAATCGCGCGAGTCACACGACACTTCCTGCATGAACAATCTACCGTAAACGTCGGGTTACGAGCCGCTACTACCTTCGGTCAGAGTCCCCGTTAGCTCCCCGCTGTAGCCGGCTGGGGCTCCTGCTAGCGCTCTGTTACTTCCCCGCTAACTTCTGCTAGCTCTCCGTTAACTTCCACTAGCTCCCCGAAAACCACCGAAGGTAGCGGGACCAGGCTCGACACCCGACTTGGGCAGAGGGGTCGCGGGCAGTAGCAGCAGCAGCGCTAGCTAGCAGCTTGTTGCTACTGTTCATGCAGGAAGTGTCGTGTGACTCGCGCGCCACTAAAAGAGAACTTTTCGGACTGGTAAAAATGTCTTGGGTAACGCAGGAAAGCGCGTTACTGAGGTCTAGTAAAGTAGTGTAGTTACCAATATTTTGAGTGTAATGCGTTACTTTACTTCGTTACCTATAATAGTAATATCGTTACTGTAATCCGTTACTTTGTAACTCGTTACCCCCAACACTGTATATATATATTTATATAGACCATAAAACAGAGTATGCTTTAGGGCGGGGCTACAAGGTGATTGACAGGTCTCTCTACCACAGCGTTGTTGCTGTTTTCATCGAAAAATGTCTTATTCGAGTTGCTCCACCCTCTAGTGTCACTTCTGAAAAACAAGATGGCGACGGCCAAAATGCCGCCAACAGCCGCCCACAAACCAATGGGTGTCGTCACGGTGACTGGCTCCACCTTTTATGTAAAGTCTGTGCTTTAACCATGATTTATCTTTAACCTTAAGCCAGTTTTAAGTCTCCAAACCCTGACTTTACTCACACTAACCATTGGCCACAAGCGCAACGTTCACCCGAAAAGTTGCGACCAAAAATACGTCGGGACACACCCCTGTGTTTCCAGACTCCTGGTTGAATCCCAGTCCGTCCCGGTGTTTTCATCAATGATTACATTATGGTTTACTTGCATTTTTACATATATTTAAGTGATCTGAAAGACAGAAATGCTGCCTTTGTTAAACATCCCACCGTGTGTGTGTGTGTGTGTGTGTGTGTGTGTGTGAGAGAGAGAGATAGGCAGTGCTGTATACGGTCATATGAATTACAGAGATGGTAAATTGAATCAGCCGGGAGTCTCTGGCTCCACTGGTCTCAGTTGTTTCCATTGATCTATATCAGAAGACTCGTCTGACCACCTCTCACTTTAGAAACTACAGGGTCTCATTACATCTCACTTAAAGAAACATTCCACCATTTTGTGTATGTGTGTGTGTGTGTATGTGTGTTTGTGTGTGTGCAGAAACCTGGGCTGTCGGACAAGACATGGAAAAACTTTTTCAGTTGAATTCGTTGGCTCAGATTCTTTTTGGTAGTCATGCATTTTTATTCTTAATAAATAAATGTTCATGTTCAAAACTTTTTACTTGCTAACGTGTTTTATTTTTGCATGATTGATTCTCTCGCCCCTTATGATCAGATTATTCTTATTATAATTGGATTCTTTGCTGTTTATTATTTATATTACTTTATTTAAATGTTTTACTGTGTCTCTTGCACTTTACCCACTTTGCTGATGTAACTGTATATTTCCCCTTTGCAGGACTAATAAAGGAAGATCTTATCTTTTCCTATTTCCCGTGTCTCCACATTATGTATTTTGATGCATGGAATTACAATTACATTGTCTAAAGAATCTTTTATACCTTAATGACCTTAAATGACATGAATGACTTCCTGGAGGTCAAAACAATATGCAAACTTAGATCAATAATGTGTATTTATGACTAATCATATGATTTACAGTAAAAGTATTAGGATGCTTTATAATAATTATGTCATAATGAATAAGGCCTTCTGATCTGTTTTACGGAACATTCCCATTTTGTGAGGTTTCTGTGTTTCTTTATTTTTCCTTACATTTCTTATATCTCTTCTTTTTCTTTTGTCCAATGAGTACTTTTACTTCAGATGCTTACTAGTTTTTTTGCGTGACCGTGTGAAACAAAGTACCCTTTTCCCTGTGATGCTGCTACTTTTACTAAAGTATTTCTGGATTCTCGTACTTCTTCCACATATTGAAGCAGCACATGTTTTGTGAGTATCATATGCACATTGTTTTGTAGCCATTAAGACGTTGGACATTCATCTGCTGTGGACATGCGAGCCTCCGTATCGACTTTCCTCGCGGGAGATTTATTTATGCCTGCAGTCGCTCTGCTTCCCGCAAACAAGGAGCATCCAGAGAGTTTCTCCTCTCCGCCACGTTAGAGAGAGAGTAACGGTAGCTGGACTCAACAAACACACACATATGGATATTCTTACACAAGTGCATCTATATATATATATATGGAATGCACTTGTATTTATACAGTACATATGTATATTTATCTATACAGTTAACCTGCGCTGCATGTCTTTGGACTGTGGGAGGAAGCCGGAGAACCTGGAGGGAACCCACACTGACACGGGGAGACAATATAATAATATATATGCATTATATACACTACCGTTCAAAAGTTTGGGGTCACCCAGACACATTTTCAGTTTCTTCGCAATTTCTCTCATGGAATAGTCTTCATTTCTAAGAACAAGAACAGACTGGAGAGTTTCACATGAAAGTTCTCTCTTTCTGGCCATTCTGAGAGTATAATGAACCCACAATGTGATGCTGCAGATACTCAACTAGCTCAAAGGAAGGCCAGTTTTATAGCTTCTCTCACCAGCATCACTGTTTTAAGTTGTGCTAACATAATTGCACAAGGGTTTTCTAATCATCCATTAGTCTTCTATGCGATGATCAAACACAATGTACAATTAGAACACTGAGCGATAGCTGCTGGAAATGGCCTCTGTACATCTATGTAGATATTTCATTAACAACCAGACGTTTCCACCTAGAATAGTCATTTACCTCATTAACAATGTATAGTGTATTGCTGATTCATTTAATGTCATCTTCATTGAAAAAAACTATGCTTTTCTATGAAAAATAAGGACATTTCTAAGTGACGGTGTATATGTTTATATGTGCATACATTTATATTTATGTACTGTATACAATACATCCATCCATCCATCTTCATCCGCTTATCCGGGTCATGGAGGAGTGGTGGTCTGACCGAGTCTTTCTTAATTATACTTCAGCCGACTCCCATTA
>NC_136603.1:3351974-3361974 GCF_910589615.1 Taurulus bubalis | reverse complement strand
GTGTACGTGTGGAAATAAAGCAAGATTACAATCACAAACCGGTTAACACCATTAAAAGTGTTTTGTATTTTTAAGGTGCGTCTTCATAGTGTCAACAGACTCGGCCTGTGAGGGTAGGACCATGGAGGCCTGGGTCTGGTGGTTATGTGAGGGTAGGACCATGGAGGCCTGGGTCTGGTGGTTATGTGAGGGTAGGACCATGGAGGCCTGGGTCTGGTGGGCCTGTGAGGGTAGGACCATGGAGGTCTGGGTCATGGTGGGCCTGTGAGGGTAGGACCATGGAGGTCTGGGTCTGGTGGGCCTGTGAGGGTAGGACCATGGAGGTCTGGGTCATGGTGGGCCTGTGAGGGTAGGACCATGGAGGCCTGGGTCTGGTGGGGCTGTGAGGGTAGGACCATGGAGGCCTGGGTCTGGTGGGCCTGTGAGGGTAGGACCATGGAGGTCTGGGTCTGGTGGGGCTGTGAGGGTAGGACCATGGAGGTCTGGGTCTGGTGGGCCTGTGAGGGTAGGACCATGGAGGTCTGGGTCTGGTGGGGCTGTGAGGGTAGGACCATGGAGGTCTGGGTCTGGTGGGGATGTGAGGGTAGGACCATGGAGGCCTGGGTCTGGTGGGCCTGTGAGGGTAGGACCATGGAGGCCTGGGTCTGGTGGGGCTGTGAGGGTAGGACCATTCTTAGGACAATAGGACAATTCTTTGAAGCAGAGTTTGGACTTCTCTGCCCCGTTATGCACGGGTCAACGTGTGTGTGCAGTGTTTACGACGCAGACTGGAGTGAGGCTAGTCCTCAAGTGTTTGGATAAGTATTATATGTGTGTACAATATTGGTACAATATAATACTTTAAGTAGCGCTTATAAAAGATTAATAAACTTGTATTCAGAGCAGTGCTCTTTTTTTTACTCATTTACTGCAGCAGACCTCTTTTATTGGGTGGTTATAGATAACATGCACTATTTTCTGTTTTGATATTGGGTCATATTTACATTGATTACCTCATCTGATTTGATCACACAGAGGTCCATAATGTGTGTGTTCTTCCTTTTTGATTATCCAGTGAGGAAGCAGTGTTAAATGGACCGAGGTCTGTGGAAACTATTAATAACCTCAAACTGAAGAGTGTTTCTTTTTTTTTTTTGGCCCAACATTTAAAATAGCCCAGAGAAAAAGACAGGGTTCATACGGTTATGGAAATCCTAGAAAAGTCCTGGAAAAATTCCCGAAGGTTTAGTAAAAGTCATGTAAATGTGTTATATTCATGTGTTCATGACGTTCATTTACGCTGATTTTGAAATAATGAATATGCTTTTAAAAGAAAGACTCAGAATATAAGCAGGCATACATACAGGCATCTATATAAATGTTTATTCTTTTAATCAAACTATTGTCTCGTTCATTTTATCATTTAAGGTTTACTGTATGCTTTGTGTTCTCATTGTTAGTTTAAATACTACATTTACTCACTTTTTACTGTTTACACCCAGATTTCGCTAAATATTTTGTCATGGAAATTTGGTTTAAAATCATGGAATCCATTGGTCAAAATGTGCATGAACCGTGTAAAGACAGCCCGTGTAAATACAAATTGCTGTTCTCAAGCGCGATGCTAACATTTAGCATAATGCTGACTCTGTGTTTCCAGGACCGATGGCTCCAGAGTGACATGCCATGGCTTTAATGATCCCCCCGGTGAAGCTGAAATGGCTGGAGCACCTGAACAGCTCGTGGATCGCGGAGGACAGCGAGTCCATCGCCACGCGGGACGGCGTGTCGGTGCTCTACTCCAAGCTGCTGACCAACAAAGAGGCCGTGCTGCTGCTCCAGCAGGTGCTGTGTCTCAAAGGCCCCCAGCTCCCGGACTTTGAGCGCGAGTCCCTCTCCAGCGACGAGCAGGAGCACTACCTGGACGCTCTGCTCAGCAGCCAGCTGGCCTTGGCCAAGATGGTCTGCTCCGACTCGCCCTTCGCCGCCGCCCTGCGCAAGCGCGTGCTGGTGCTCCAGCGCATCTTCTACGCGCTCTCCAACAAGTACCACGACAAGGGCAAGGTGAAGCAGCAGCAGCACTCCCCGGAGAACAACTCGGGCTCGGCGGACCTGCACTCCGTCAGCGAGCGGCCGCGCTCCAGCACGGACGCCCTCATCGAGATGGGCGTCCGCACGGGCCTCAGCCTCCTTTTCGCTCTGCTGCGCCAGAGCTGGATGATGCCGCCTCCGCCGAGCCTCGGGGGCGGCGCCACCGGAGGAGGAGGAGGCGGCAACATAAACTTGTGCAACGACGTCATCCACACGGCCATCGACGTGGTCAGCTCCCTGCCGCCGCTCTCTCTGGCCAACGAGAGCAAGATCCCGCCGATGGGCCTGGACTGCCTGGCCCAGGTCACCGCCTTCCTGAAGGGGGTGACCATGCCAAACTCCGGGGCGGATATTTTAGGGCGGCGGCTGGCCTCGGAGCTGCTGCTGGGCCTGGCCTCCCAGAGGGGCTCCCTGCGCTACCTGCTGGAGTGGATCGAGATGGCCTTGGCTGCATCAGCCGTGGTCAGCGCTATGGAGGAGAACAAGGTGCTGCAGAACCAAGAAGGGCTCATCGGATATGATTGTTTCATGAACATCCTCATGCAGATGAGGCGCTCTCTGGTGAGTAAACATGAACAATAGGTTTGAATAACTCAAACTTATCTTAACTGGTATAACTTCTGTCGAAACCAAAGGCTCGGTGGCCGAGGTTTCTATGGAAAACACTGCAAACGTAATGCCATAATTGCATTATGGCATTACGGTCTTAAGGTGTGAAAAACACCCGGAGACGCTCAGTAACGTTACCGGCATTCTGCGCCAATGGAATACAGACATGTTGGAAATAAACAATGATGACGTCATCGGCTTTTAGACTCATAGAAGTGATTTACTTTCATTTTGTTTATTTTTTATGTGTCACGTGGATTCCTACCGGATTTAAAAGTGCGTAGGTTGTTTAACATTTCCTTTTTGGGGGGGGGTCTGTGACGAGGACCCCCTAATATTGAGTGTAATAATTACATTTATTTGGAAGTCATGTCCGGTCTGAACATATTAATATGTGTGTGTTCTTTCTCAGGGCTCCTCAGCTGATCGCAGCCAGTGGAGAGAACCCACACGGACCACGGATGGCCTGTGCTCGCTGTATGAGGCGGCACTCTGTCTTTTAGAAGAAGTAAGACATTTAGTAGTATTTTACGTACCATTACACTCCTCAACATGCTTACTTAAGAGAGGTAGATAGCCTTTATGCCATGAGGAGATGTCATTTTTAACAAACCCATCAGACACAAATGATTATCCCAAAGAGAGAGCGGTCTGTCAATCGCGTCCTGTCCTCCCAGGTGTGTCGAATGGCGTCGGACTACTCTCGCACCTGCGTCAGCCCGGACAGCATCCAGACCGGCGAGGCGCCCGTGGCGTCTGAGACCTGCGAGGTGTACGTGTGGGGCAGCAACAGCAGCCACCAGCTGGTGGAGGGAACGCAGGAGAAGATCCTGCAGCCCAAGCTGGCCGCCAGCTTCGCCGATGCGCAGACGGTAAGAGGAAACCGGTCGCGCGTCGGAAATGAACTCAGTTCATGTTAAAGTGAAATGCATCAAGCCGGTTCCCTTCAGAGCAGAACTAAGAAGAACGTTGTGCTCCTGTAAACAACGTGGTGCTCTTGTTCTAGCAGAGGTGGAATGTTACCAAATCCTATAATGCTTCTTAAGTACTCTACTTAAGTGCAGATTTAAGGTACTTTTACTTTACTTGAGTTTTTCCATTTTATGCAGCTTCATACTTCTAGTCCACTACATCTCAGAGGGAAATATTATACTTTTAATTTCTTTACATTTATTAGACAGTAGTAGTTACTAGTTGGGTTATTTTGCAGATTTACATTCTTAATACAAAATATAAATAAACTAATGAACTATGATGTATTATTATTAATGTATGGCTAATTATTTGGTGTATAAAGTGGTTGAAATGAGCTCCAGCTGCAACATTAAAGTGATGAACACATTAATGCATCAATGATGTCCTAAATATATTATTTCAGTCTCATATTGAGTGTACTTTTACTTTTGGTGCTGTAAGTATATTTTGATGCTAATACTTTTACTTGAGGAACCTTTACTTGAAACAGTATTTTTACACTGCGCTCTGGTAAATAATTTAATCATAAACACATGTGTGGTATAAATATTAATGGCGATGACGTGGTGAACGAGACGAGGGGGAGGGACTCCGGCACTTCTGGAGAGGAAGATAAGGCCAAGCAGACCCGCCCGTAAAATCAATTTTGGTTTATTATGAAACTGCGGAGGTACAGAATAGACTGTGGAGAGTTTAGGTCATTAATGGAGAACGTCGTCTTGAATAAAGAATGTGTTTCAAAAGAGAATCCTGCAACGTTTTGGCAAATGGGTTGTTAAGTTTAAAGGGTAAAAATAGTTTTTCTTCAGAGCATGAATTATACCGATCAGCATGAACACGAAAAGAGCATTACATGGACACGGTGATGGTAATTAAAATGTCACTGGTTCTCCCATCTGCGGAGCTTCAGCTGTACGTCTAAACAACGTGACATGCTGGGCTACAGACGGATCGATGGAAGACTCCTCAAGATGGAGGAGCACTGCAGCATCATGTCCTCTCTGGGAGGAAAAGGAAACTCCCACTATGTTTTATAACCTCAGTCACAAACCGTATAGTTCACAATTATCTCACCAACATAATGTTTCTTCATCGATTAACAATTTCAGGGGCCTCTCTGCAAAATGAGGTTGCATAAAATAATTTTCCCTAATGTGCCGTTATGAAGAAAGGCAAAAATCACAATTAATTTGCAGGAAATTAAATGAAATACTCGATCAGAAACTGTCTCAGTTTGCTCTCCTGAAAACTACATTCTAAGAAAAACAAAACTGCATTTTTCATTTGCATTTCCCAGATTACGTTTTTGACGCATTAAACGTTTCTAATCAAAGTCTGTGGAAGTCCGAAAAGGCAGGAGGTCATGGTGGATGGACGGGTCAAACAAACGGGTCACTGTGTGACGTTTAACAGAACTTCATTTAAGCTCCTCTGGTTGTACAGAAGTCTATGCTTCATGTGTTAAAGCTGCATTATCCCTACTGACCACCAGGGGGCGACTCCTCTGGTTGTATAGAAGTCTATGCTTCAAGTGTTAAAGCTGCATTCTCTCTCCTGACCACCAGGGGGCGACTCCTCTGGTTGTATAGAAGTCTATGCTTCATGTGTTAAAGCTGTATTCTCTCCTGACCACCAGGGGGCGACTCCTCTGGTTGTATATAAGTCTATGCTTCATGTGTTAAAGCTGCATTCTCTCTCCTGACCACTAGGGGGCGACTCCTCTGGTTGTATAGAAGTATTTGCCTAATGTGTTAAAGCTGCATTCTCTTTCCTGACCACTAGGGGGCGACTCCTTTGGTTGTATAGAAGTATATGCATAATGTGTTAAAGCTGCATTCTCTCTCCTGACCACCAGTGGGCGACTCTTCTGGTTGTATAGAAGTCTATGCTTCATGTGTTAAAGCTGCATTCTCTTTCCTGACCACCAGGGGGTGACTCCTCTGGTTGTATAGAAGTCTATATAAATGACTCTACTTCTCTTGATGTATTCCCTCAGTAAACATTGTAAACATGAGTTTATTTCTCAATCTCTAGTTTCAAGTCTTCTTCAATACAGCATGATGTTCATTTAGTAAATTATGGTCATTTAGAGTCAAACAGACCATAAAGCAGGGGATGCTTTAGGGGCGGGGCTACAGGGTGATTGACAGGTCGACGCCAGAGATGTATACAGCGTCTCTACGTGACTCCTCAGTCCATATATGGTCACTTCCTGTTTACTGGTTGCAAAAAAAAATGGCGATGGCCAAAGTTCTGAGCTTCAGGCTTCAGAACCGTAGTCTACAAACCACTACAGCCTTCACAGCTGGAGCTTAACTCCATAGTATTTCTACCACAACGTTGGAAAGACACTCACTCACTCACTCACTCACTCACTCACTCACTCACTCACTCACTCACTCACACTCTCTCTCTCTCTCTCTCGTTCCTCTGCAGATTGAGGCGGGCCAGTACTGCACCTTTGTGATCTCGTCCGACGGCTCGGTGCGCGCCTGCGGGAAGGGCAGCTACGGCCGCCTGGGCCTCGGCGACTCCAACAACCAGTCGACGCTCAAGAAGCTGACCTTTGAACCCCACCGGGCCATCAAGAAGGTGTCGTCGTCCAAGGGCTCGGACGGCCACACGCTGGCCTTTACCACGGAGGGAGAGGTGTTCAGCTGGGGCGACGGCGACTACGGCAAGCTGGGCCACGGCAACAGCTCCACGCAGAAGTACCCCAAACTCATCCAGGGGCCACTCCAGGGGAAGGTAGGGCCTCACCACTTCACGCATGCTGTTTATTCTTTTAAACCCAGCAGTCACTGGGTCATGCTGTCACAAACCTGTCCTCGTAATAATCATCAGCTGAATGTGAAATAGCATTTATAGCATTTTTTCTCGTGGCTTTCTCCCGTGCCGTCTAGTATTAAATATAAATGATTAGACGTCTTTTCGCTTGTGCATTTACTGGCGTAAAGGATGATGATGATGATGATGATGATGATGTGGACTCTTCCTGTCTTACGTGTCCGATGTCTCTCTTCCCGTCTCTCTTCCTGTCTCTCTTCCTGTCTCTCTTCCCGTCTCTCTTCCTGTCTCTCTTCCTGTCTCTCTTCCCGTCTCTCTTCCCGTCTCTCTTCCTGTCTCTCTTCCTGTCTCTCTTCCCGTCTCTCTTCCTGTCTCTCTTCCTGTCTCTCTTCCCGTCTCTCTTCCCGTCTCTCTTCCTGTCTCTCTTCCTGTCTCTCTTCCCGTCTCTCTTCTTGTCTCACGTGTCCGATGTCTCTCTTCCTGTCTCTCTTCCTGTCTCACGTGTCCGATGTCTCTCTTCCTGTCTCTCTTCCTGTCTCACGTGTCCGATGTCTCTCTTCCTGTCTCTCTTCCTGTCTCACGTGTCCGATGTCTCTCTTCCTGTCTCTCTTCCTGTCTCACGTGTCCGATGTCTCTCTTCCTGTCTCACGTGTCCGATGTCTCTTCCTGTCTCTCTTCCTGTCTCACGTGTCCGATGTCTCTTCCTGTCTCACGTGTCCTATGATCATGACGACGTGTGCGTCTCTTGGTGTGTGTCAGGTGGTGGTGTGTGTGTCCGCCGGCTACAGACACAGCGCCGCAGTCAGTGAGGACGGAGAGCTGTACACGTGGGGCGAAGGAGATTTCGGACGATTAGGTGAGTCGCCGAACTCGTCTGTAACTTCCACACGCGTGTGAGCGGCCCGGCGTGTTTGTCTCATTGCTCGTTGATCGCAGGTCACGGCGACAGCAACAGCCGGAACATCCCCACCCTGGTGAAGGACATCAGCAACGTGGGAGAGGTGTCGTGCGGCAGCTCGCACACCATCGCGCTGTCGAAGGACGGGCGCACCGTGTGGTCGTTCGGCGGAGGGGACAACGGTGAGGAAACCCCCGACGACCGGGACGTTGTTGTGAAAAACGCCACAATGGAGTCTGTGGTCATTTTTAACCTTATGTATTACAGCAATGTAGTGGCGAAAATTGCGAATGGTTTGCATTCAACTAAATACTGAATATCTCCTCAACCCCAAGGTCTATTTGAATAATTTAAAAAGCTATAATATACAGAAAACGCTTAAAATAAAAAAATATTAGTTTTTTCTTATCGTAGCTATATTAATGAATGCTTATTGAAATTAATTTAATATTGAACATAGCTCTATGTGTTCGGAGTATATGTGTGAAGCTTGGCTTTGATTGAGTGAAGTTAAATATTTTTAATTATTATTTTAGTTCAGGATTTTTCGAACACTAAAAACTCCCACTCCCTCCCTGGTCCCTGAACGGTCCTTGCTTCACCCTTCAGCCGTGTGCTGCAGAGCGAGAGGAAGCTATAGAATCCAATGAACACGCAATACTAGCAGTACTGCAATGTGCATGTATACTCATACACGTCTAAAAGAGAAACCGTGTGTTGTTACCCAGGAAAACTAGGTCACGGTGACACCAACCGAGTCTACAAGCCGAAAGTAGTGGAAGCCCTGCAAGGAATGTTCATCAGGAAAGTGTGCGCAGGAAGCCAGTCGTCCCTCGCCTTAACCTCCACCGGACAGGTAGGTGTATCTCTGCAGCCACTGTTGCCTCGATGAAGCGACTTTGCAGGGCGATAGCAGGAACCCCGCCTGGCTGCTGCTGACCCGTGCCTCTTGTTCTTCAGGTGTTCGCGTGGGGCTGCGGCGCCTGTCTGGGCTGCGGTTCCTCCGAGGCCACCGCACTCAGGCCCAAACTCATCGAGGAGCTGGCTACCACCCGGGTGGTGGACGTCTCCATCGGGGACAGTCACTGCCTGGCCCTGTCGCACGGTGGGCCCCTGTTTGTCTTCTCTGTTCTGTAGTTAACCCGGTTCTGTTTCCAGACAGGTGCAGGGCTTTTATTTTGAAGTGAAAATCAAGACCACTGATTTTCACTTCAAAATAAAAGCCCTGCACATCTCTGGAAACGGAACCATCATGACTAGAAAAGTGGAGAAAAACTGGAACATATATTTGGTGCAGAATAACACAGTTACGATGATATAAATCATACATTTTTTTTACAAAAATGTTACATTTGTTTGCAAATTTCATTTACAAAAATTGCAAAATTCTGGAACCTATATGTCAATAATTCATAATAAGTGTGTTCAATGTTGGAAAATAAATAGAGGCTCTATGTGTATAGTAAATATATATATATATATATATATATATATATATATATATATATATAGAACTATTTCCATTATTAAAACCTCTGCTGTTCAGCAGTTCAGTCGAAGGTTCACACATTTCTGTGTCACATGACTGCTGGTCTCCGATGACTCAATCATGGCTTCCTTGTTGTCCTGTGAAACTCAAAATTAGATATTTTTTACAGAATCTGGTTAAAGCAAACTGTTTATTTGGGGCGAGATTTAAAATGAGACATGTAGAATAAAAAAATATCACAATTTGAAGCTTCATTTTGGCTGCTTTTTCCACGCACATGATGTGTTCAAGGCCCGTTGGAAAGACAAACACCTGATGAGAATGGTGTTTTTTTTTTATGGCTCCTGTCTGTGAAAAACTGAGTAGTTTTGGAGATTGTTTATAGGAAAACATGCTTTTTAATCCTGCCGCCGTTTTTTTGGATTCAGAGCGTTGCAAACTCTGAGCAGCTGGTGCTGCATTAAAGGACACGGCATGCCGTCAGGGATCAATGTTTTGTGTTTGTTAAACAAGTCACCAGTAGCGTGATGTAACAGCCTGTTTGTTTGAGCGAATGCTTAACTGGAGCTGGACATTAAGTAAGGCCAGATAGTTCACCTCAGTGCAGGTTCTAATCTTGTATTCCTCCTCAGACAATGAAGTGTACGCGTGGGGCAACAACTCCATGGGCCAGTGCGGCCAGGGCAACTCCACGGGGCCGATCACCAAGCCCAAGAAGGTCGTCGGCCTGGACGGAGTCGCCGTTCAGCAGATCTCGGCCGGCACGTCCCACAGCCTGGCGTGGACCGCCCTGCCCAGAGACAGGTGGGCTGCTGCTCAGAGGACGGGCGCTATATGCACATCTGTACACATGTGTGTACATATGTGTGTACACATGTGTGTTGGGCATCATCAGAACCACACAGGGGAGGGGGGGGGGGGCGGGCGACCTCTGAGCGACCTCTGAGCGACCTCTGAGCTACTTTGTTCAATTGGGATTGCATAATTTAAGTCAAAGGGTCAGAGGTTAGATTTACACAAACCGTGCAGTTCTTTTTGGATGAAAGTGTCTGTATCTATATAATATGAGATTATCTGAATTTGCCAGATTTTACTATTTTCTAAAGTAGTCAACAAATTACAAACACCATCTCAGCATTTTTCAGTAAAAAAATGCTGATGTATTCGGGCCA
>NC_136603.1:3329474-3346974 GCF_910589615.1 Taurulus bubalis | reverse complement strand
TGACTGTCTGTCTGTGTGTGTGTGTGTGTGTGTGTGTGTGTGTGTGTGTGTGTCTGTGTGTGTGTGTCTGTATGTGTGTCTGACTGTCTGTCTGTCTGTGTGTGTGTGTGTGTGTGTCTGTGTGTGTGTGTCTGTGTGTGTGTCTGCGTGTGTGTGTCTGACTGTCTGTGTGTGTGTGTGTGTGTCTGTGTGTGTGTGTCTGTGTGTGTGTGTCTGTGTGTGTCTGTGTGTGTGTGTGTGTGTGTGTGTGTGTGTGTCTGTGTGTGTGTGTGTGTGTGTGTGTGTGTCTGACTGTGTGTGTGTGTGTGTGTGTCTGTGTGTGTGTCTGCGTGTGTGTGTGTGTGTGTGTGTCTGACTGTCTGTGTGTGTGTGTGTGTGTCTGTGTGTGTGTCTGTCTGACTGTCTCTCTCTCTCTCTTTGTCTGTCTGTCTCTCACTCTATCTGTCACTCTCTCTGTCTCTCTCTCTCTCTCTCTCTGTGTCTCTCTCTCTCTGTCTCTCTCTCTCTCTCTGTGTCTCTCTCCCTCTGTCTCTCTCTCTGTCTCTTTCTCTCTCTCTCCCTCCCTCTGTCTCTCTCTCTGTGTCTCTCTCCCTCTGTCTCTCTCTCTGTCTCTTTCTCTCTCTCTCCCTCCCTCTGTCTCTCTCTCTCTCTCTGTCTCTCTCTCTCTGTCTCTCTCCCTCTCTCTCCCTCTGTCTCTCTCTCCCTCTGTCTCTCTCTCTCTCTCTGTCTCTCTCTCTCTCTGTCTCTCTCCCTCTCTCTCCCTCTGTCTCTCTCTCTCTCTCTGTGTCTCTCTCTCTCTCTCTCTCTGTCTCTCTCTCTCTGTCTCTCTCCCTCTCTCTCCCTCTGTCTCTCTCTCTCTCTCTGTGTCTCTCTCTCTCTCTCTCTCTCTTTCTCTCTCATTCTTGTTGTTCTCATTCTACTCGCTCAGGTTAAACATAAACATAATTTTGGTTATATGTTTTGATATGATAATTTATTCACATGAAACAGAAAAGATTTTAACTTTTTAATATTATTATTACTGATACAAAAAAAACCTTTTTATATTGTAGCTTCTCTTTGGTACTGGTGTTAGTATTACTTCTTATACACATTGTCATTTTTCTTCTTCCATATTTTTTTTCATTTTCATTCTTCTGTTGTAATCTTCGTACAATCTCTGGCAGAATTACTTCCTTTGGGATTTAAAAAACATCTTTCTTGCCCTTCTGAGCCCAATATTCCTTTTAGTTTGTGACCTGTTTAAAACTCTGCGTCTCCCTGCCCTCCAGATGTGATCTACGTGTCGGCGGCCGGCAGCATGCTGTGCCAGATCGTCAACTCCCTGCTGCTGCTGCCGGTGTCGGTGGCGAGGCCTCTGCTGAGCCAGCTGCTGGACCTGCTGCCTCCTCTGGACCGCCTCAACCGGCTGCTGCCCGCCGCCGGCCCCCTGGAGGACCAGGAGCTGCAGTGGCCCCTGCATGGTGAGCGGGAAGCGGAGGAAACCCCTCGCATGCATAAATGAAAGACAGTTTTCTCCCGAGCTTTCCAGTTTGCTTTGTGATCTACATCGTCTTTCTGTTTCTGCTTCATCTCTTATGCTTGAACAGCCGTGTCTTCAGGGTGCTGTTTATATTGCACTGGCTCTATTCAAAGAGTTAGCATCTCAAGTTTAGCATCAGGCTCATTTTGTCCTTGAGACCTTATTGTCCCTGAACCTCTTCTTGCTGTCCTTCACAACCTCCTCTGTCCAGGTACGTCGGACTTTGCCGAGCCGGCCTCGGGGACGTCCCTGCCTCCGCCGGCGCTCTCCTGGGTGTGGCTCGTGGACCTGGAGAGGACGGTCGCGCTCCTCGTGGGCCGCTGCCTCGGTGGGATGCTGCAGGGGGCGCCGACCTCGCCGGAGGAGCAAGACACCGGCTACTGGCTCAAAACGCCCCTCTTCAGCAACGGCTTGGAGATGGACATGCCACAGCTCGGTAGGGAGCGGACGGTTTCTCCTTTAGTTTTTTTCCCTCTGTGACTGTTTGAGACGATGAATGTTTGTCCACTTGTCTGCTCCAGACTCCTGCATCAGCTCATTACTGGAGGCAGCGCTGTCCGGTAATGAAGAGCAGAAGCCCTTTGACTCCACACTGCGTCCAGACTTGAGTGTCTTGGTGGACTTGGCGCTGTGTTCCTCTAAAGAACCTGCCAACAGCCTCTGGATCAACATGCAGGACTACGGCATGAGCAAAGGTACCGCCTTTTTTTTGCACTTGGCACTTCATGAAGTCCCTTATCGCTGCGTCAGTCTTGACAGTGGCCTGACTGTACTGTGTGTTCTGTGTGTTCTGTTGCAGACTGGGACAATGCGTCCCTCAGTAACGAGTCCCTGTTGGACACTGTGTCCAGGTTTGTGTTGGCAGCCTTATTGAAGCACACAGGGCTGCTGAGCCAAGCCTGTGGAGAGGGCAGGTACCGTAACATGATATTTACGATGTGTTCAAAGGTCTCCGCTTTGTCCCACAGTACCAGAATATATCAAACATCACTTGGCACACGTATATTTATACATATTTACACGTATATATATACATACACACATATTTATTTCCCCGTCAGGTACCAACCCTCTAAGACCCTGGCGGAGGTCTATCGCAGTGTTTATAAGGTACGGAACCGCCTGCTGGCCTGTAAGAATATGGACTTCATCCAGACCAGATCCTCTTCACGTGAGAGGAGGGTGAGTTTGCATTTAGACTCTCACCAACTGTTTTTCCTTTTTCTAATTAGAAGATTAAACCAGTTTTCTCATAAAAATGGTTGCGTGTTATGAAAGATAGCACTCACTATAGTGGTGTGACGGGCCGTGGTCGATCCGTACGGACAATGCTGCATTGTGTTTAAATCAGCAAGAGGAGAGCTAGTTACGTTAGCAGCACGGCTAACGGCTAGCGAACAGAGGTTCCCTTTAGTTACATTATGACGTTATCATTAGTGATGGCGAGATGAAGCTTCCTGAAGCATTGCAGCTTTCCATCCAATTGGTTCACTCATGTGCCGAAGCTTCATGGAGCTTCATTTGCTCTACTGCGCCACCAAGTGGACAATACATGTAAAACAGGCAGAGTGATCATAACGACACCATGGCTTTGGTGTGTGAAGCTTTAAATTGAATAAATTATGTTTGTGACGCCAATACATCAATTATTAACTTATTAATATTGTGTCTATCTTTATGATATAATGGCGGGGCCCAAATCAAAAGTTGAAACCAATTGGGAGAGTGTTGTGATGTGACTGTGGGTCAGTGGTTAGAATATCTGACTTTCAGTCAGAGGATCGGTGTTTCGAGCCTCAGCTCCGTTAGTCCATGTTGATGTGTCCAATTTTTTTAAAGTAAAAATAAGACCTTTTCCACAGTGCTCGGCTTTTTGAGACTATTTCGCCTGCTTTATAAAATACCCTTTCACAGGCACACATGAAGCTGGTACAGAGAGGAAGGGGGACATCCATTGAGTTTCGTTGCCCCTTATATTTCAAATCGCACGGCAAACCCACGAACCATTTTCTGATCAGTCACGTGGTACGGCCGGCTCGCGAGGCTTCGAACGTCACCACATACGTCATCGACACAAGCCTCGATATGCGCTTCACCAAAATCTACCTGGTTACTCGACACGCGCATCGAAGCCTCGACACGAAAGGACACATCACTAGATATCATGATGTGTTCAAATGTAATATTGTAAAAAGAAATTTGAATTTGAATGTTTTGTACCATATTGTTTTGTATCTTATAGTATTATATCGTAACGGAACGTACCATAATTACCGCAATGTACCGTATCGTACCTTACCGTAACGCACCGTAACGTACCGTAATGTAAAGTACCGTACTGTAACTTACCGTACCGTAACTTACCGTTTCGCACCGTACCATAACTTACCGTATCGTACCTCACCGTAACGCACCGTAGCGTACCTTACTGTAACGCACCGTAACGTACCGTATCGTACCCTAATGTAAAGTATTGCACCATAACTTACCGTACTGTAACTTACCGTACGGTATCACACCGCACCGTAACTTACCATATCGCACCGTACCGTATCGCACCGTACCATAACTTGCCGTATCGCACCGTACTGTATCACAACGTACCGTAACGCACCGTATCGTACCGTAACGTACCGTAATGTAAAGTACTGCACCACACCGTAACTTACCGTACCGTAACTTACCGTATCGCAACGTACTGTACCATACCGCACCATAATGCACCGTAATGTAAAGTACAGCACCGTAACGTACTGATACGTACCGTACCATAACTTAACGTACCACATTGCAACGCACCGAACCGCAACGTACCATACCGCCACACCGTACCGTACCGTAACGTACCGTAACGTACCGTAACGTACCGTAATTTACCGTACAGTATTGTACCGTAATGCACCGTGCCGTACAGTAGCGCACCGCACCGTATTGTAACTTTCCGTACCGTATGGAATACCTTCTCTTTTGATTTGTTCATGAAACAGACACCTTTCAAACACTCACGGACGTTGTTTTGTAACATTCCCGTCAGATTTCGGACAATCAGGACTCTCTGGACATGGACCCTCAGGAGCACTCGTTCACGCGCACCATCGACGAGGAGGCGGAGCTGGAGGAGCGAGCCGACCGCGAGAGAGAGGAGGGCCATCAGGAACAAGACGACGAAGACGAGGACCGGGAACACGAAGTAATGACGGCTGGAAGTGAGTACATCGTTATTAAACTGGTGAAACAATGAGGTTGCTGAATTAGCTTGGCACCGTATGGTGTTGATGTTTTGTTGTTTTGGGTGAAATTCAAGTTTTCCATTCACATGCTGTCATATAGGTGCAGGAGTTCAGGTGGTTGGATATTTATGTAATGATACACATGCAGTGAAGTCCTAAATTCAATGATAATCTCAATAGTTTTGAATGTGATAAAAGCATCCCAGTGATACATTTATCTTATTATCATTAGAAGTGTATGTAAAAGTGTCACAAAAACAAATGTAATGTAAAAGAAAATATATATATATATATATTTCGACAATGTCCAGAAGCCATAAAACAACCTGAGTGAATATTTATACATATTTATATATTTGCAGTGTCACTGCAGGCTGTCTGTGGCGACATTCCCGTAAAAAAAAAAAGCTGTATTACAGTTATTCTCCGTTGCATGCAGACAAAAAATGGAATAGAATGTTAGTTTAGAGAAATACTTTAAATGAATTTGAATATCCTCTCATAGGCAGTGATGCAGTGTTTGTGTGTGTGTGTGTTTGTGTGTGTGTGAAGCTGTGATCCGCCGTCGCCGTTGCTGCCGTTTAAATAGTGGAAGCAATAAAGAGTTTGCTGTTATGTTGGAGAAAAAATGGAGGCTCCAATTACTATAAATATGGAACTATTTAGATTTTTCCTCTTCTCAATTCTGGGTTCAGCATCAGTTCAGTCAAAGTTTTTGGAGTTTTAGTCACGTGGCTGTTAGTTTGAGGGGATTAAATTATGGCTTCCTTGTTGCTGAAGAGCACAGGATGTTATGGTGTTGTTGTTGTTTTGCACAAACGGTTTATTTGTAGCGAGATTTTAAATGAGACATAATAAGAATATCAGAAATGTAAGCTTCATTTTGGCTGCTTTTTCTGGCTGAAGCGTTTGTCGCACACGATGTGTTCGAGGACCATTGAAAAGATGAAACTCTGACGACTATGACCGTCTTCACAGCTTCTGGCTGGTGATAAATGGTGTGGTTATGATCGTTAAAAGAAAACGTGCTTTTCCATCTCGCCAGCGGCTATGTGCTGGTTATGATCTTTGCAGCGAGTAAACGTTGAGTTTATTGTGCGGCTGCTGCTTGTCCTCTAACCCAGCATCTTGTGTGTGTTTGTGTGTGTGTGTGTGTGTGTGTGTGTGTTTTATTTGTGTATGTGCATCTTGCACCACACAGAAATCTTTCAATGTTTCCTCTCAGCGCGGGAGGTGGCACGCAGTCGGGACAGAGAGCGGACCGGCAGCAGCACGGGACTCGGCTCCGGCTCCGGCTCCAGGAGCGGAGGAGGAGGAGGAGGAGGAGGAGGAGGAGGAGCAGGAGGAGAGGAAGACACCATCCTGTCTCAGGAGGGGAGGAGGGGCAGCACCGATCTCCCAGAGGGGCAGGACCTGTACACCGCCGCCTGTAACTCCGTGATCCACCGCTGTGCCCTGCTGCTGCTGGGGGTCAGCCCTGTGCTGGGGGAGCTGAGCAAGCAGAACCAGGACGAGGACCAGACCCAGGAGGACCAGACCCAGGAGGACCAGACCCAGTCCACCACGGGGGCCCAGGAGGGTCTGGGCTTCATGACCAGGTGAGAGCCCCGCCCATCTGGATCCAGTCGGGAGGGGAGGGGCTAGAGTCTCCCCTGGACTGTCACACGAGGTTAATGTCACCGAGAAAGTATTCAAGGATAGTTTCACTCTTTAAAAACAAATTTATTAGAATATATTTAACAATGGTGTGTTGTTTGTGCATTTTAACATTCAAATATTACTTTATAAAAGGATTAAAAATGTACTATTTAAAAGACTTGGCTTTGTAAAAACTGAAGGTATGTTTTGGTTTTGGTTTTTGGTCAAATGGAGGCAGACGGATCAGGAGACTGATATGAACATGATGAATAGGGTTAAATATGTGTTTTAATAGGTTTTTTAATAGAGTTAAATATGTGTGTTATACGTCTTTTAATAGGGTTAAATTGAGTAAAGTTAAGTATTTTTAATAATTATTTTAGTTCAGGATTTTCGAGCGATCGCGTCAACTCGTTGGTTAAATTAAACGCCATGTTCAGCTGTGTGTGACGAAGATGACGAAGATGACAAGCTGCTTTCCGTCTGCAGGAGCGAGAGTCTGAGCGCCGAGAGCCGGTCGGTGCAGAACAGCCCGAGCTACAGACTCCTGAAGTCCAGGAGCGAGTCGGACCTCTCTCAGCCGGAGTCTGACGAGGAGGGCTGCACGCTGGTAGGAGACACGCACACACACATAGACGCACGCGCGCACACACACACACACACACACACACACACACACACACACACACACATAGACGCACGCACGCACACACACATAGACGCACGCACGCACACACACACACATAGACGCACGCACACACACACACACACACACATAGACACTCACATAGAGACACACACTCGCTCCCTCGCACACACTCACTCCCACAAACACACACACACATACACACACACATACACTCACATAGACACACGCACGCATAACCACACGTGCACTCACACTCAGGCTCAGACACTCATTCACTCACACATATATATATATATATGATATATGTATGTATATCATATATATATATATATATATATATATATATATATATATATATATATATATATATATATATATATATATATATATATATATATATATATGATATACATACATATATCATATATCATATATATATATATATATATATATATATATATATATATATATATATGTATGTATATCATATATATATATATATATATATATATATATATATGATATACATACATATATCATATATCATATATATATATATATATATATATATATATATATATGTATGTATGTATGTGTATATATATATATATATATATATATATATATGTATATATATGTATGTATGTATGTGTATATATATATATATATATATATATATATATGTATATATATGTATGTATGTATGTGTATATATATATATATATATATATATATATATATATGTATGTATATCATATATATATATATATATATATATATATATATATATATATATGTATGTATGTATGTATGTATATGTATGTATGTATGTATGTATGTATGTATGTATGTATGTATGTATGTATGTATGTATATATATATATATATATATATATATATATATATATATATATATATATATATATATATATATATATATATATATATATATATATATATATATATATATATATATATGTATGTATGTATGTATGTATATATATATATATATATATGTATATATATATATATATATATATATATATATGTATATCATATACATATAAACTGGTCTGTCTCACTGCGTTGGTGTTTTTGTGTGTTTTAGTTTTTTCATGAGCTCTTTCTCCAGACGTCCAACACGTGTGTCTGCTTCTCTGTCCTCAGAGCGGAAGGAGGAACGTGGACCCGGACTTGGCGTTCTCTCACAAAAAGAGAGGTAAGGATCACTCGAGGCCGGGTGTGTCTGATGATGACGAGTGAGGAGGTGCCGGGTCGTGAATCACACGCTGCTCTTGTCTCTTGTCTCTTGGCTCCTGGGTGGACAGTTTATTTGCTTCTTTTGGGGCAGTTGAGCCCCAAAGACAAGAGGAGCTCCAAGCAAGTACACGACGGCATGTTTCCTCCTCTTGTTAGCCCCTCCCCCCATGACCCCTTCACCTCTCACGAGGACGGCCTTGTCTTGAGCTGCACTTCCAGACTGTCCTCGTCCACCTCAGTGGTTCTCAAACTGTGGGGCGCGACCCTCTAGTGGGGCGCGGAGGTATTACAGGTCGGGCGCCTTTTTTTAATTTGTATATATATATTATTTGTAATGCTTTTTCTGCATTTTACCCATCCTTAGTAAATAAGGAGCAGTGGGCTTCCGTGTCTTTCTCAGGACACTTCAACATGAAACTATGGGGAGAACGGGGATCGAACCGGCGACCTTGTGGTTTCATGACGACCTCTACCTATGAGCTACATGAGAACTTTACATTGTACAAAAGTACTTTCGTGGAAATATTTACGTTAACAGGTTTCTCTTGCGTGACGGCCATGATTCTTGTCGACTCATCGATTCTTGCCATTTTTACCAAAACAAAAATGGCAGGAAAGCCTATCTCTTTTGGGGCGGTGGGGCGTGAACATTTTTCTTCCACCAAAGTGGGGCGTGGCAAAAAAAGTTTGAGAACCACTGGATTGCCTTCTGTGCTGATGCACAGACGGCAATGCAAATACAAACAAAAGGTGCGGATTGTTGCCTATTGTTCAAATAACAGTTCATTCTTCTGCTTGGAATGTGTGTTACTTTGCACAAGGACGGCTCGTTCCTCGTGAAGATTGTGATTTGTGAGAGTGTTCATGGAATTGCGGTCATCAGTACTGATACTGATGCAGTACTTCAAAGGGACAGTTAGATGATATGAAGTGTGTTTGTATGAGCTTCTCCTCAAAGTAACGTTCTGCTGTGGACGGATTTTAGGCTCTAAAAGAATCTATATCAGTTTAAATGAACACTTTATTTAGTTTTCACCTCTTTGACGGTAAACTGAAGCCGTTACCTTGATTCTCCATTGACAGAAGCAGTAGTTTAACCTCTCAGAACACAGGAGCTGCTCTGCTGCTGAATCCACCTGATAGAGATTCTTTTAGAGTCTAAAATACGTCCACAGCAGAGCGTTACTTTGCTCCATCTACTGCAGTAAAACTCGTAGAAGAAGAAGAAGCTCGTTCAAACACGCTCATAAACGTCGCTACCGTCCCTTTAAAAGAAATCATCGCCGCTGATACTTTGACTTCAGTGCTTTCAGTCGGAATATGGAAACATCGCTCCGGTTGCCATTTCACGTCTCAACTGCAGCATTTCTTCATGTTTGACCTCGGTGGGTGTTCGGAGCCTCTGCGCGTCCATTCGCATGAAGAATCAGCATCTCTCCATTGGACGAGCTCTCGCGGAGCTCCTGAGAGCTTTGAACCCACCGGTGAGAGGTCCTCTGTGTGCGTGGATGCTTCTGAAAGGCTCCCTGTCTCTCCTCCCCGTCTGCAGGCTTGCTCCACAGCGCCCCGGACTCCCTGGCCGAGTCCTGGTTCCGGGCCAAGCTGAGCCGCCAGCGGAGCTACGGCTCCGCCCTCTACTTCGAGGAGGCGGAGCTGGACCTGAGCCGCTCGCTGGGCGTCCACGCCCTCATCGACAACATGTTCAGCTTCATCAGCGGCGACGTGGGCCTCGCCCCGGCCTTCAAGGAGCCCGAGGAGAGCATGTCCACCGGGCCGCAGGCCACCATCCTGGCCATGGAGCAGCAGCAGAGCCGGGCGGAGGTGAGCCACGAAACCAACGAAGAAGTCACTGTTTACATTGTGGTTACGGCTCGTGAGGAACTGCTTGCTTCAGCAGAGGATTGCTAAAGCCCTTTTGTCCTTTTTATTCTGGGGATATTCTGTATTTTTATTGTCTCGCCGTAAAGTCACAAATAGTTCACTGATTAAAAACAATATTTATATGTTCAGGGACGATTCACCTTTAAATGCTTTAGAAACAGGAAGTCTTAATAACCTACATTCAAGTAAATCTTTAGCAGCCAAATCTAATATTTTACAGGATATTCAACCTTAGTTTCTTCATCATACATGTAATACTTTACATCTTTCTTTACAGGGTTTGTATGAAGGTAATAAAGTAGTTTATGAATATGAGATATGAGTTTACAGATAATAACTACCCCTCCTCTCTATCGATGTGTTTTTTATTTTTCTTAACAAGTGGAAGAAGAGCTCACAATACGTTTTATTGGATACAATCACTGTTGAGTTTTTAAAAATCTTTTTATTGGATTCTTCTGTAATAAAATGATTGAATATCACCAGATTTATCCTTAAAAATATGTAGTGTCAAACAAACGAGGCAGATTAACATGTTATTGATACAAAACAATTGTATAAAACGCATCCTCCTCTTGACGCTCGTCTCCTCTCCAGCTGCGGTTGGAGGCGCTGCACCAGATCGTGGTGTTGATCTCCGGCATGGAGGAGAAGGGCAGCCAGCCCGGGAACGCCGACCGCGCCGGCGGCGCCTTCCAGTCCTCCTCCCTGCTCACCTCCGTGCGGCTGCAGTTCCTGGCGGGTTGCTTTGGCCTCGGCACCGTGGGCGCCGGAGGGCTGAAGAGGGAGAGCGTGCAGCTGCATCACTACCAGGTACGTAGGAGTGACAGCCTCCAGTTTGACGGTTTCAACCGTCGCCATCTTGGATTTTTTTGCAGCCAAAGGATGGAAGTTGCCATAGTTAAAATGTGGAGGAGTGACGTAGAGACCTGTCAATCACCTTGTAGCCCCGCCCCTAAATTGTCCCCTGCTTTATGGTCTGTTTGACTCTAAATGACCATAATTTACTAAATGAACATCATGCTGTATTGAAGAAGACTTGAAACTAGAGATTGAGACATAAACTCATGTTTACAATGTTTACTGAGGGAATACATCAAGAGAAGTAGAGTCATTTATATAGACTTCTATACAACCAGAGGAGTCACCCCTGGTGGTCAGGAGAGATAATGCAGCTTTAACACATGAAGCATATACTTCTATACAACCAGAGGAGTCGCCCCCTAGTGGTCAGGAGAGAGAATGCAGATTTAACACATGAAGCATAGACTTCTATACAACCAGAGAAGTCACCCCTTGGTGGTCAGGAGAGAGAATATTTAACACATGAAGCATATACTTCTATACAACCAGAGGAGTCACCCCCTTATGGTCAGGAGAGAGAATATTTAACACATGAAGCATATACTTCTATACAACCAGAGGAGTCAGCCCCTGGTGGTCAGGAGAGAGAATGTGTAACACATGAATCATCGGTTTCAATCTTCAGAAAGTGTCGTGCAGCCTTAGTAATGACCATATTAACGTGTTTACATCTTTCCCGTTTGCAGGATGGTGTAAAAGCAGCGAAGAGGAGCCTCCAGATGGAAATCCAGACAGCTGTTCATAAGATCTACCAGCAGCTGTCCGTCACCCTGGAGAGAGCACTGCAGGCAAACAAGCACCACATAGGTAACAACTGACCTCTGGTGCAATTTTTAATTTCTGTGGATTTAAAATCATTGTGCCATCATAATATTTACTTCGCCAACATCCTGTCCGATGCTTTTGTCTCTTTGTCTCCTTGTCTCCTTCCCTTCTCCGTCCCAGAAGCCCAGCAGCGCCTCCTGCTGGTCACCGTCTTCGCGCTGAGCGTCCGCTACCAGCCGGTGGACGTGTCTCTGGCCATCTCCAGCGGGCTGCTCAGCGTGCTGTCGCAGCTGTGCGGCACGGAGACGATGCTGGGCCAGCCGCTGCAGCTGCTGCAGAAACCCGGAGTGTCTCAGCTCAGCACCGCCCTCAAGGTGGCCTCCACCCGCCTGCTGCAGATACTGGCCATCAGCACCGGGTAAGAGCTCCAGGAGGGTTCAAACTAACCGAACGAAATGGGCGCTTGGTAAACCCAACGGTCAACAAACGGCGTCTCGTCCTTGGATTCGCAGGACGTACGCGGACAAGCTGAGTCCCAAGGTGGTGCAGTCGCTGCTGGACCTGCTCTGCAGTCAGCTGAAGAACCTGCTGTCTCAGGCCGGGGTCAGTCTGCTCGCCGCCGGGAAAGACCAGGAAGACGGCAAGCAGGAGGACGGAGCCGACGCCGAGAAGAAGGACTTCAGAGGTGATGAGGGCGAGGCCTCGGTACTGTCATGGGAAGGGAAGGTTTAGGGACCGCAAGAGTATAGATAGTACACGGGTAGTACATGGTTGGTATGGGAAGTACATGGATAGTACAGGGGTAGTACGAGTAGTACATGGTTAGTACATGGGTAGTACACGGGTAGTACACAGGTAGTACATGGTAACACAGATAGTACGGGTAGTACACAGGTAGTACATGGTAACACAGATAGTACGGGTAGTAACCGTCCCTTTAAGAGCAGCAGTTACTTCACTAAGCCAGTGTTATTTCCCATGAACCGTAACACGGTGTGGTCGCTCCTCCTCGTCCTCCAGCGTTGGTCCGGAGGCAGCACACCGCTGAGCTTCATCTCGGGGACTTCCTCGTCTTCCTCCGGAGGGTCGTGTCCTCGCAGGCCATCCAGTCCAAGATGGCGTCCCCGAAGTGGACCGAAGTGCTGCTCAACATCGCCGCGCAGAAATGCTGCTCAGGTACAACCGGCAGTGTGTGTGTGTGTGTGTGCGTGTGTGTGTGTGTGAGACGAAGCAGAGGTATCAATGAACCCTCCCCGGCTGCTTTGGCTCTAGGGGTCCCTCTGGTGGGGAACCTGAGGACTCGGCTCCTGGCTCTTCACGTGCTGGAGGCCGTGCTGCCGGCCTGTGAGGCCAACATGGAGGACGACCAGATGAACCAGGTACGCCGCCTCCCTTTCTTTTCTCACGCGCTCCACCAGCCACCACCATGTCCTCCGCCAGCTGACGGCCTGTTCTCCTCCAGGTCGTCGAGCGGCTCTTCGCCCTTTTGTCCGACTGCATGTGGGAAGCTCCCGTCGCTCAAGCCAAACACTCGATCCAGATCAAAGAACGCGTCCAGGAACTCAAACTGCAGGTGTCGTAAATCGTTCTCCTTCCTCTCGTACGTATCCTCATCATCGTCGTCGTTATTTGGCCGAGCGGCTGACTGGTTCCTTCCGCTCCGCAGGGCGAGGCCGAGGAGGAGGACGAGAACCTTCCCATCCAGGAAGTGTCCTTCGACCCGGAGAAGGCTCAGTGCTGCGTGGTGGAGAACGGCCAGGGCCTGACGCACGGCAGCGGGGGCAAAGGCTACGGCCTGGCCTCCACGGGCGTCTCCTCCGGGTGCTACCAGTGGAAGGTACTGCGTTACCATAGCTCCCCACGGGTGGCCTCGCAGTTCTTCCAACTTATTCCTACAAAAAAAAACACTGTATTAACAAAATATTGGTTCAGAACTGTTGTTTTTGTCATGAATACTTGAATATAATGTGAATATTGGACCGGCTCCGCAGTCTGCACCAAGAGGGCAAACTTTATCACCCGATCCACTCATCCTGTTCTTTAACTTCCACAATAAAAATTCACTCAGGGCATTTCGCTAAAAGGGAAATGTCTCGCAGTGTCTCGGGCTGTACGACAGTTTAGCTCAGACAGCCTGTCAGACGCTGCTTAGGGTCAACTTGCCCAAAATATTTACGTGCTGCAACTGTGACAAAGTATGGAAGCTCGTATTAAATGATGAGATAAAAAGTCATAATTATGAGATATAAAGTCGAAAAGATGTGCGACTTTATGAGATGTACGACTTTTTATCTCATAATTTCGACTTTATTATCTCAGAATTATGATTTAAAAAAATATATGTAGCGGAAACAGGCTTCCATACTTTGTGCATCGCTGCCAGTGTGAATAGTTTTAATGCTAAATATTAGCAGGCAAGTATTTCCCAATATCAAGGTCATGGCAACCTTATACCCTCTTACAAATGACATGCAATATTATATATATATTCTGAAAACGTTTCTCATCAACACGTTTCCTTTTTTTTGTCATTTGTCTGATTATTCAGACGGCACATGAACGCAGCATCCATTAGTTAGAATGCGTTATCGTCTGTGTTCCTTTTGCACATTTCACGAGATTCAACAAACGTATAAACTATCTAATCTTGTTGTTTTTTCCCCGTTTCTTGTCCTCTGCAGTTTTACATCGTGAAGGAGAACCGAGGCAACGAGGGCACGTGCGTGGGCGTCTCCCGGTGGCCCGTGCACGACTTCAACCACCGCACCACGTCGGACATGTGGCTGTACCGGGCGTACAGCGGGAACCTCTACCACAACGGGGAGCAGACGCTGACGCTGAGCAGCTTCACCCAGGGAGACTTCATCACCTGCGTGCTGGACATGGAGGCCAGGACCATCTCCTTCGGCAAGAACGGAGAGGTGAGGGGCGCCTTGCAAGTTTTATTTTGGAGGTTTTTCAAAAGTAATGTAACGTGTCACAAACCGTCTCCATCATTGCGAGACTCTCCTCTGACTACAGACTATGAATGCCTCGTCTGGGCAAGAAAACACATGCACATTCCGACAGTTCACCAACGAAGAAGAAACACCAAAGAAAAGCTGCGTGTCCTCCTCGGGTTCTGTGTTCGTCCCTAACTCAGGGTTCCTACGGTCATGGAAAACCTTCAACAGTCATGGAATTTTAAAATGTTTTTTTCAAGGCCTGGAAAAGTCCTTGAAGAAAAAAAGAAAAAAACATTTTTGGGGGGGAAAGTCATGTAAATGTGTTATATTCATGTGTTCATTTACGCTGAGTTTGAAATAATGAATATGCTTTTTAAAGAAAGACGCTCAGAATATAAGCAGGCATGCATACAGGCATCTATATAAATGTTTATTCTTTTAATCAAACTATTGTCTCATTCATTTGTGTCATTTAAGGTTTACTGTATGCTTTGTATTCTCATTGTTAGTTTAAATACTACATTTACTCACTTTTTACTGGTTACACCCAGATTTCACTAAACGTTTGTAATGGACATCTGGTTTAAAGTCCTGGATCATTGCTCAGAATGTGTATGAACTGCTAACCGCCGACTTGTGATTCAACAGGAGCCAAAGCTGGCCTTCGAGGACGTTGACGCCACGGAGCTCTACCCCTGTGTGATGTTCTACAGCAGTAACCCAGGAGAGAAGGTAGCGTGCACACACCTCCGCCTGCGGGAGTTATTTTCATCCGCTTACAGAGTCCACTCCTTTAAGCTCTCTGTCGTGATCTCTGAGGGCGGAGCTACAGAAGGATCGCTCGCCTTTTGCAGCCGCTAAACCTGCTCAAATAAAACAAAACCCTGCGCGTTCCTTAAAGCAACTAATAAGCCCCTCCTCCTGTGTCATTTGCATATATTTAAATTAGCTTGTATGCAGAAATGTGGCCCTCTTTTCATGTTAATGAGCCTAGTTGCAAGATCAGCGCACGCAGCTCCAGTTCGTGGCATTGAGACGTGTATATTCTGCTTCCTGTTTCCAGGTTAAGATCTGTGACATGCAGATGAGGGGGACGCCCCGAGACCTCCTGCCCGGCGACCCGGTCTGCAGCCCCATGGCCACCGTGCTGGCCGAGGCCACCACGCAGCTGATCCGCATCCTGCATCGCACCGAGCACTGGACCCAGCGCATCAACAAGACCATGACGGAGCGGCTGCACAAGATCAAGCCGTGCTTCAGGGAGTCCGGCGGCGGCGGCGGCGGCGGGTCCGCCGGCCAGAGGCTGAAAAAGAGTCGCTCGGTGCAGAGCCGCGAGGAGCACGACGCCCAGAAGGAAAGCCAGGAGACGCCCGCGAGGACGGAGGAGGAGCGCGGGCGCCACGGGCGGCAGCACGGCCTGGCGGAGCTGCCGGAGCACCTCCTGAGGACGCTCTGCAGGGAGGTGTGGCCGGTGCTGTCGGTGATCGGCGGGGCGGACGCCGGGCTGCGCGTCGGCGGCCGCTGCGTCCACAAGCAGACCGGGAGGCACGCCACGCTGCTGGGCGTGGTGAAGGAAGGAAGCACCTCGGCCAAGGTGCAGTGGGACGAGGCCGAGATCACCATCAGGTACGGGGATGGAATGTTTTACAGATATACCAGATCATAAGCAAGTTGTGAATTTTTGTTTTCGACAATATAAGTCATGAGAAGATTTTCACCGTCACGGCACACTCAAAACGTGCGTGCGTGCGTGCGTGCGTGCGTGCGTGCGTGCGTGCGTGCGTGCGTGCGTGCGTGCTCCATGATTGAACGGCACCGCTATGCACGGCGTTCTGGTTGTTTATGGCAACTCTTCTTCTTGGCCGAGTCTGATCTGCCGATTGCGAGTTTTTTCTTCTTCTAAGAAGTGTAATTTACAGTTTTATAAATATATATATATATATATATATACAAAAACATTTCTGTAATTTATAATTTTTTTTGCTCAGAAATTGTGAACATAATTTGTAAATTTACATTCATAGAAAATATTAAATTCTATACTGATGTATCTAGGTCTGTTTATAGAGAGTCAACTATTTATCATCTGTCTAAAATATTGTTTGTATTTATACAAAATAACGCATGAATCCATATCTACTTACAAGCAGAAGTGTTTACATCATGTTTTCTTCACTTAGAACGCGTGGGAATAAATTACTATTTCATATTTGTGAATATATTTCCTGTTTTTTACCGGACGGTCTGAATAAGTCGCCGAATATGTTGGTAGTCTTATTTTTGCCGTGCGGGTTATTGTCTGCATGCGTGTGCACAGAATCGTCCGTATCTGAAGCCGATCGTCAGATTCCCGTCGCTCACGTGACTTGAGCCCCGGGGTCAAAGGTCACGGCCATCGGCAGGATGACCTCGCGGCTGATAAATATGTATTTTGAATCTTCCTCCACCGCCTGTGTTCACATCCCTCTGACTCTGCATTGGCCTCTTCATCGTTTGATTTCTTCCATTTTCCCGTTTCGCTCTAATTCATGTTTCCATGTTTGCGTCGTCGACTCTTGAGCACGAATCACCGAGCGGCATGTTTTTGTTTGTACCGACACACTCCATTCCTTTATTTGTCTCGCATGCCGTGCTCTTTCTCTCCTGCCCTCTCCCTCACGTTGTGTTTCCTTCCCTTGTCTCCTTTCCCTCTCCACTCCCTTCTACTAAAGCTTCCCAACTTTCTGGTCGCCTAGTGACACTCCGC